>NC_046661.1:102687575-102728062 GCF_010883055.1 Belonocnema kinseyi | reverse complement strand
TTGAAAATTGAACATTTCAAATGCAAATTTTTTATAAACTTTAAAATAAGCAGTTGAATTTTATGTTCAAAAATGCATTAAAATTTTTTTTTTAATTAAACAAAGTAGTTTAATTTTCAACCAAAGAAACGTATTTTCAACTAAAACAACTATGAATTTAAATGAATTTAAAGTGGAAAACAGTTAAATGCGAACTCAAAAGAGGAATTATTAGAAATAGTTCAACCTTCAACAAAAACAGACTTATTTTCAACCAAACAGTTATATTAAAAAAAAAGATTTTTTACCCAAAAGGTCGAATTTTCAAATAAAATCTTTTTTTTTTTACAAGAGTTGAATGTTAAACCAATAATAATTAGTAGGCAATAACTAAAAAAATGCAATGAAAATGTTAAATATTCGAACTTAAAGAAGAGTTTTCTACAAAACAGTTAAATTTTTAACTAAAAGAAAGAATTCTCAACTATTTTAATACAACTAAAAGAGACCAACTTTCAACCAAAATTTTGAATCATCAACCAAAAAGATGAATTTTCAAACAAAGAAGATTAAGTTTTTATCCAACATTATTTTATACGATATGTATGAATTTTCATCCAAAATAAGACATTTTAACAAAAAATTAGAATTAAGCTAAAGAAGACGAATTTTCAACCAAATACTTGATTCCATAACTAAAAAAGATTAATTCTCAATCAAAAATTTCAATTTTTGACGAAAGATTTATCTTTTACCACAAAATGACGAATTTGCAAATAACAAATGTAATTTTACAAGAGTTCAATTTTAAAACAAGAATGATTTTTGAGGAAACCCAAAAAAAGTTGTACCCAAAATGTTGAATTTTCAAGACATAGAAACAAGCGTTCTACAAGACAGTTGTAATTTGAACCAAAAAGATGGATTTTGAACCACGTAGTTGAATTTTCTAATGGAAAAGATGAATTCTAGAAATATTGGTTGTAGTTGATATTTTAACAAACAAAAATTTAAAACCAAAAACAGTTGAGCTCAAACAAAAAAAGTTTTGTTCTATAAAGCAGCTGTTTTTGAACAAAAAATGATACAATAATTATTTGCGATCAGGGTGAAAGAAACATTTTACTATATAAATGGATGGGTTGGCGTTTCACGCAAGTTCAAAGAAAATTTTCTAGATAATTTTAGGGATCCAAGAACTAATTTTAACGGAAAAATATTAGTTAGGTTATGCTTAGGAAACTAAGCAAACGCGATTCCAGATTGAAAATCTACAGAAACCGGAAGTACGAATGGATTTTCAAGATAGGATGAATGAACGTATACTGCTGGCGCAATTCAAAAAGAGCTAAAAAAAATAATGATATGGAGGGCTTATCGGCTATGATCTAGGATGTAATTTTTAGGAGTGCTACTGAAATGTGTGGTACCGTGGTAGTAGAGAGAATGTGTCGTGATGCGGTTGTAGGAAGAATGTGTGGTGATGTGGGCGTAGGAAGAATGTGTGGTGATGCGTAGTAACTGAAAATTTTATGTCACAGGCATTCGCAGTGAAGAGAGAAATAAACTTAAAAATGATTACACGCACAAAAAAGTAAAGCTAATAGTGAAGGATGCGAAAGATAGAATCAAAACAGATGAAGAGAAGAAAATGCAAAACAATTTTGAAGGAACCAATAAACTATTTGATAAATGTGCAAAATTTAATTATTGTTCAGCAAAATTTAATTTGATAGAAATATCATTACCAATCGATATAACCAAGAAAGTGTGAGTCACCCATTCAAAGTTTTGAAACTGGAGAGTTTTGTTCACTCTTCATAGATGAAGCTACTTCTGAATTTTCCCTTCGAGTGAAATTTTCTTTATCAATCTTTCAGACTTTTCTCAACTTAAAGATTTCTTCCACTTTCTTTCTTTTTCTCTGAAATGCTTATTTTTTGCGAAATCATATCCTTTTGTAGTTTGCTTTTCTTGCATTTCTTTCCCTTAAGATAATTCCAACTTTTCAAAACAGTTTTCAATCTTTCGATGCAATTAGCAGGAGAGAGACGAAATATCTATTGATGGCGTTGGTAAAGCACTTACTCTACTCAGGAATAATTTTCTTCATTTCGAATTTTGTTAATGAAGCTCTAACGGAGATTTTCGAGCGAGATAATTTCTCTCGGTTCGGAAAAGCTTGAAGCCACTATTTAATTAGGGTGGAAAGTGTTCTGGTTTAGGGAGCAAAATTAAGGCTGAAATTAAAATTAATAATATAAAATAATTAGCCTTTCAGATTATGGAAAGTTGTATTAACAAATGCTGATAAAAATGATAAAATAAATTTAAAAAAAATTAATTATATTTCCAGATATTGCGAAATATTTTTAATAGACCCAATCTATTTAATATATAAATAAATTTTTTGCATTTAATAGCATCTATTATCTGAAAAAATAAAAAAGTAAGGACAATATTATTGGTAATTAATCAAAATGAACGTCTTTACTTGAAAATATTATTGAATATAATATATTTTTGAATTCTAAGAAATTGTGAATCCTCTATAAAGAATTATGTATCTTTTTTAAAATATATTTTTTTTAATTGGAAATACCAATATAATAAATAATGGTTTTTACTTTAAAATGCCAAATTTTGGTGCAAAACGCTTATATAAATTAAAACTGTCTATAAATTAGGAACCTTTAAAAGCGAATGTCTTTTGTTTTTAAAAAATAACCAATGGTAACATCGTTAACAATTATACAAAAAGAGAATTAATGACAAGTTTTTAATATTTAATATAAACTAAAATTTTTGAAAATTGGAAATTCTAGAAATCTTAAGTTTAAAAAAAAATTATGATTTACTATTAAAATCATACAAAAAAAGTAATTTCCAATCAAAAACACTAGAATGAAATTGTTTGTTTTTATTAATTTATTATATGATTTACAAGTCTTACTTTGGCCAACCCTGATTATTTAAAAAGCATACTTTTTTTTTTTAATTTGCATAAGATTTTCTATGATTTTTCTTAATGGCGGGTATTATTCCTATATTTAATTTAAAAAATGTCAAATGTGAATATAAAAATACATTAAGTAATGAGAAGCTTAGACGATTTTTAAATAAACTGTTGTTAACTGAAATCAAGAATATTACCAGAAAACCATATTTAAAAAAAAAATAGTTCAATTTGAAAATAAAAAGGTACTTTTTTAACTAAAAATGGAATAGTTGAATGTACAGTTTGAAAAACTTTTCAACCTTAACAGAGGAGTTTTTAACAAAACAGTTGAATATGCAAAAAAAAGTTTACATAAAATTGTCGAATTTTTCACAAAACAGTTGATTTTTAAAAGAAAAAAAAAAGAAAATTTTGAATAAAGAAGATAAACGTTTGACTAGAAATATAATAATTAAATTTTTATTAAAGAAAATTAATTTTTAAAAAAGGAAATCTATTTTCTACAAAATAATTTTAAATTATTTATAATCCATATTAAAATTACTTCGAATTATCTGTATCACTTTGGATTACAATTTAATTGCCTGCATTACATCAAATATTTCAAATACATTACTCTGGATTACTCCGAATTAAAAGTGGATTACTCTTGTTTAGAACTAAATAACTTAAAATTACTTCAAACCACATGTATGTAACTCTGGATTACATCGAATTACTTCGAATTAAGTGGATTACACGGGGACTACACTGGATTATATGTAGATTACTCCTGATTACAATATTTTATTCTGGATTACTCCAGTTTATAACTGGATTACTCTGTATTATTTCAAAAGACTAGAAGATTATGCTGGATTATTTGGATTACGAGTTCGTTACTTATATTACTATTACAATCTAGTTTCCTAGTAGATTACGCCAGAGTACTCCAGATTACAAGTGTATTGCTCTAAATTATTTGGGATAACCAGTCGATTAGCAATGATTACACGCGGATTACTATTTTATATTTGGATATCTTTGAATCACATTAATTACTTCGGATTACAAGCGTATTTTAGTAGATACCCTGGATTATTCGAAACACAAGCTAATAACTCGTATTACCTCAAGACAAATTACTTCAACTTTATCGGATTTCAAAAGAATTACTCTCGATTATAAGTGGATTGCTCTAGATTACAAGTAGAGTTCTCTGAATTACTACCGATTAAAAGTGCATTACGGCTTATTTAATCTAGATTGCTCTGGAGTACCTCGGATTACAATTGGATAACTGCGGATTCAGAATGAATTACTCTGGAATATTGAGATTACTCCAAAATACTGATATTACTCCGGAATACTAGGATTACTCAAAATTACTTTAATTACGCCGGATTACAAGTTAAGTACATTGGAGTACCCTAGATAACTAGGATTACATAGAATTACTACCGCGAATAACTGAACGCTTTAGCAGATTATCAGAGTTGCTTCCCCCACGGCTTTTTATTATTTCAGCTGCTGGTAGAAAGTTTTATATTCCAGAGAGTAGAATATTTTTGGTAAATTATAGCCAGAAATAGGAATAATAGTGCCCTATAATAATCGATTTGAGGTTTCATTACTGGAAGTAAATTTGAGGAACCAAATTAAACGGAGCCCAGACCATATAAGCCGTAAGTGTCGCAGGCTTCTGCTACTACAACTACGCACCCTCTATTATCTAGAATACTCTACACTGCATGAGGTCTCCAGTAATTTGATTCCGCACTGCATGGCTCACTGGGCTCACAGTTATAAACGTACGCAGCCTACCTCTATTGACTAAATTTGCTCCTACAGTCACTTTCTATTACTGATCGTTCAAAATTTCATTTAAAATTCAAAAACTTAATGATTTTTATGCCACATTTTAATTAGTAGAATTCTTTATAAAAATTCGGTTAAGTGTCTACTTCCACTGAATTTTAGGTTTCCAGATTGGACCTTCATGACTGACACTTTCAGGCAAGTAAGTCAATGACTGACTTCTGCTGAGCTGTGGATTAGAGGGAAAATAAACCAAATGTGGATCAAAGT
Organism: Belonocnema kinseyi; assembly: GCF_010883055.1. NCBI lineage: Eukaryota > Metazoa > Arthropoda > Insecta > Hymenoptera > Cynipidae > Belonocnema > Belonocnema kinseyi. The sequence goes on along the minus strand of NC_046661.1, from coordinate 102,723,057 downwards.
TACAATTTATTGCCCAAGGAACTAATTGATCACTTTAAATTTGAATGTGAATCGTTTTCTCTTCAGGTTAGGCCTCCATGACTGAGACTAAAAGTCTAGTCAATCAATGACTCACTTCTGGTGGGCCCTAGATTAGGACAAAGGGGCCAAAGGTGAATCCCAGTTTGAATTTCTCGCCAAAAGGACTAATTGGTCACTCTAAAGGCGAATGAAAATCATTTTTCTTCCTGACTGACACCTTCAGGCAATTAAGTAAATGACTGACTTCTAGTGAGCCCTGGAGTAGGAAAAATAAGCCAAATGTAAATCCAAGTTAGAATTTCTTGACAAAAGAACTGATTTTTCAACCTGAAATCGAATGAGAATCGTTTTTGGTTCAGATTGGCCCTTCATGACTGACGCTAAAAGTTCAGTCAGTCAATGAATAACTTCCGGTGCGCCCTAGATTTAGGCAAAGCAACCAAATATAGTTTCAAGTTAACAACTTTTGCAAGAAAACACTGTTTGGTCACTCTCTACAAGCTTATCAGAATCGTTTGTTTCAGATTAGACCTTCCTGACTGACACTGCCAGGTAAATAAGTCAATGCCTGACATCTGATGTGTCTTGGATTAGTGTCTAGGAACCAAATGTGAATGCAAGTTATAATTTCTCGCCAAAGGTCTGCTTTGTTTCCCTTTAAAACCTTATGCGAATCATTTGTTTTAACTAAGACCTTCATAACTGACATTATCAGGCAAGTAAGTCAATGACTGACTTCTAGTGAGCCCTGGATGAGGCAAAATAAAACAAATGTCGAACCAAGTTATAATTTATTGCCAAAGGAACTGATTGATTACACAAAAAACGAATGAAAATCATTTTTTCTTCAGATTATGCCTTCACGACCTGAATTAGGGCAAAGGAAATAAATCTTGATTAAAATGAAAATTTCGCGCAAAAAATACTGATTGGTCAATCCCTAAAAGCTAATCAGAATCTTTAGTTTAAAATTAGAACTTCATGACTGACACTGCCAGGAAAGTAAGTCAATAACTGACTTCTAATGAGCCCTGGATTAGGGAAAATAAACCAAATTGTGGTTCCGAGCTTTGTTTTCTCGCTACAAGAACTGATTGATCGTTGTCTAAAAGCTAATAGGAATTGTTCTCTTTTTTTAGATCAAACCTTTTTGACTGACACTGACAAGAAAGTAAATGAATAACTGACTTCTGGTGAGCGCTGGATTAGGGCAAAGTTAACAAATATGGATCCAAGTTATAATTTCTCGCCAAAAGGACTTATTGATCACTCCCTAAAATCTAATGATAATCGCTTTCTTCAGATTAGACCTTCGTGACTGACGCTGTCAGGCAAGTAAGTCAATGACTGACGAGTCTTGGATCAGGGTGCAAAAACTAAATTACTCCAAAGGAACTAAATCTAGATCCAATTTTGGAAACAATTTTTTTTTAAATGCGATTATAATAAAAAAAATATAAACCCACTTAAAAATATTTTTTCTCAAAGTATGATTTTGATCGACATTCAGGCATAAGCATAGAGAGCCAAGGAGCTTTTTTTCAAATCGCTCTAAAGTTCAAGTCTAACTAGTAATTTTTTATTTTAGCCAGAGCATTATTAATTATTAATGAAAAACAAATTAATGGACAAGTGTCATATTTTCGTGATTTGCAATAATTGGGGTTTAAAATGAATACGTCCTTTCAAAAATTTAGAGAAATTAATGTACGATTAGGATTAGTTGAATACAAATTTTGATAATGTCCAAGCGATTAGGCTAAATTATTTCGCAACCTAAACTAAAAATGTGTTTTCAATTACTTCTTGTCATTAACAAGAAATTCCTAGTTAAAAAAAAAATCAGTCTGTTCATGGAAAAAGTATCGAAACCTGCATTTCTTAATAGAAATTGTTTAAATAACTCATAGTTATTGACCATTAGAAAAATATGGCAATAAGAAGTCACTGGCAAGACGTTTTTAGTCGAATTGTTATAAAAAAAATTGAGTCTATTTTTGAAATATTGGTTAGCATCGGATTTTGTTTATAATAATGTATTTAAGTAAATAAAAGTTTGGTTAAATTACAAAGCATAACAACAAGGAGTCAAAAAAAAAATACATTTTCAGTTTATTCTGAGAAGAAATTGTGCTTATTCATTAAGACGCTGTCAAAATGTGTATTCTTAACAAATATTGTTTAAATAATTGAAAAAGAGGAGCTTTTTTGAACTAATTATTATTGCAAATTCATTTCTGTAGAATTTTATTCAAAAACTATAAACTTCAAAAAATTAAACATGACAAAATCATAAGAAAATATACTTGATCATTAAGCTTTTTGTAGAATTATAAATCTTTTTTTACTGAAATATATTTTTTTTCTACGTATAATTATTAAACTGATTTTTATCCTGTTTGACTGAATTCAAGAATCCTTAATACAGTGAAACACTTGAACAGTGATGAGAAACAAATAATTTAATTATTTAATAAATAAAAATATTGCATTGACTAGTTGGAAAAGAAAAATTGTTTTGAAAATATCTGTAATCAAATGAAAATTTAAAAACCTTATATTTTTCTTCTTTATACATCTTTATTACAATATTATGTATTATTCTTTTTTATTCTTTTTTCAAAACCTTTCTCTTTTTCGCCATTTTTGGGGTTTTAAGGTTTTTCTTTTTCCAGCTCATTAACTTTTTTTTTTAACTCTTTTAAAACCGATGAGAAAAATAAAAACAAGAACCAAAAATGGTGTAGCTGTTACGATTAAAAAAAGTTTTGAGAAATTTGAAAAAATGAATTTTTTTAAATTTGATTAACTTTACAATGTATTGTTATTTAAGATTTTTTGTGGATTTTAAAGAATGCGAAAGTCGTTCCACACTTCTGTAATTCGTTTCTAGTTTTTTGCAAGCCCTTAAAAATGTTTGTTAATCCTTGGAAATTATTTAAACCATAAATAATTTTTTTTTAATTTTTCAAAATATTTCTAGAATTTCGGACCAACTTCAATAATTTAAAGGGGTTTAAAAAATTTTAGGGTATACCTTCCACGCATCCTAAGGATTTCTAAGAGTTTTAAAAACTTTCAAAAATTTAAAAATATTCTAAAGAAATTGAAATATTTTAGAGTACATGAACAAATTCTAAGAAATTTTCAAGGGATATATAATTTTCAAAGAATTATTTAAGGTTTGAATAATTTCAAAGGATTAACAAAATTTTTTAAGGGCTTGAAAAAATTAGAAAATAATTGCAGAAGTGTGGAACGACTTTCGCATTCTTTAAAATCCACAAAAAATCTTAAATAACAATACATTGTAAAGTTAATCAAATTTAAAAAAATGTATTTTCTCAAATTTCTCAAAACTTTTTTTAATCGAAACAGCTACACTATTTTTGGTTCTTGTTTTTATTTATCTCATCGGTTTTAAAAGAGTGAGAAAAAAATTAATGAGCTGGAAAAAGAAAAACCCTAAAACCTCAAAAATGGTTATTCAATGGCTTCATTTATTGGAATAAAATGACTCAAGTGATCCTTTTAATTTAAAAAGTGACTGTAGGGCCGCCCTGATTATTCCTGACCATAATTTAAACGTAGGTATGGTCGTGAGGCATCATAGACCGCACCATAGTTCTCGAATGTGGGTTCGTCTCCTCAAGACGAAACAATTGGAAAACGTCTAGTCCTGTATTTAATTGGTGAGTAATATAAATTAAAAGCTCAAAGGTGGCCCGTGAGACCGCACGTCCACGTTAGCGTCACAATTTTATATTTCTTTCCCAGAAAAGTTTAACGTTCTGAGTATCCTTTATTGCAGCCAAAAGCGATTAATGAATATGGTAGTGTGGCCGTGCGGTTTAACAGACCGCACCATGCTTCTGATACGTAAGTGTCTTTCCTCACTGGTGTAAAAGATTATTCTTAATAAAAGCTGGTAAATTAATTAATTTTTTACTTATTCCAATGTCCCTTCATATACTTGTACAATTTTTCACTAATTTCCAGGATTTCCTTGACCTGCAGCCTACCTATAATACACCGATAAAAGATTTTTCGTAGCAAATCATTGTTCTTGTTTTTCAAATACATTCTCCCACGATATTCTTCTTTTTCCTCTATAGTTTATTTATTGAACAAGAATTTAAAAATCGACACGAATATATGTAAGTTTTTTTTTCATTTTTCACCTAGATTCTAAATATGGTATCGCACACTGCGAAATAACCAATATCCATGGCACGTCGGTTCGGTTAAATATTACGTTGTATTTTATCCATGCCCTGGCATTTTTATCGGACTTTATGGTTCGCATGATAAACTCGAGATTTTTCCGATGAAGCTGCGGATTCCGTGGGTAATTCTTTTTTTCCTTAGTTTCTGTGAGAAATGATGCTTGGTCAATACGAAAAATAAAGTGCACCTGAGGAATGGATAACATGATTTACTTTTGTAGAAGGAAATAGAGAATAAATTGCTTATTGAATACTCGTAACATAAATGATTTATTTCTAGGAAGCTGCAAATTTCAAATTCTCTATGAAAGTTGCCACGTAAAAGCTAGAAAAATGGACAGAATTCTAATAAAATCAATTGTAAACGTTCAGATGTGAAGCTCTTTCGAGAGCGGTTAAAACTCGGATGAGTGAACATCTGTGAACTCGTGTGATAAGCGCGGAAAGTGGTTTTCTGCAGTTGTCCACTCCTCTAGCTAAATGTCGAGGCAAATACGAGTACTTCTGATAAAGTTGGATGCAAACGCGGCTTAACATTAGTTGCAATAAAAATACAGTGATTCTAAGCCCACCCTAACAAAAGAAAAATTTTCACAATAATAAATTGTTCAAATGAAAACGTTTGAAAAAATGTTTGAAAATGATAGGTTTAAACCGCTTAGGAATTAAATGAACCAGCCTTATGAAAGAGTAACAATAATAAACTGCATCACTAAATTGGAAAGATGACTCTTCTATGATCAAAAATGAATTTTAAATTGAAAAGGACGAATTTTCAATAAAATAGCTGAATTTTTTTACCAAAAAAGATCAATTTATGAATATCGTTTATTTTTTAACCTAAAAAGACACTTTTCAATCAAATTGTCGAATTTAAAAAAAAGGATAAAATCTAAAGAAAAATACAATAGAATTTCCAAGCGGAATAATGGAAGTTTTTAGAAAAAAGTTGAATTTTTAACTTGCAAAGTAGAATTTTCAAACCAAAAAGTTAATTCCCACCCATGAAGATGACTTTCTAAAGAGAATACTAATTTTGCACCAACAACTAAAAGGGAATTTTTAAAACCAAAAATGCAGAAATTGTCAACCAAATGAATTCAAGCAGGAAAAAATGAATTTTTATCCATAAAGATAAATTTTCAACAAGAAAGTTACTTTACAACAAAAAAGATAACTTTTCTACCATAAAAGATAAATTTTTATTCCAACATGACGAATTTTTAACAGAATATTTTAATTTTCTACCAAAATCAATGAATTTATAATAATCGTTGAATTTTTCACCTACAAAGATGAACTTTTAACCAAATGGTCGAATTTTCAATCAAAAAAATTTTTTAAAAATAATTTTAATTTTCCACCAAAAAGAGTATTTAATAATAGATTAATTATTTATTTTATTATTATTAATTATAATTAATAATTATTATTATTTTCTTATTATTTTATGTTTCATTTATTATTATATTTGATTAATAAATTAATTTATTAATATTAATTTGGAACAAAAAAATAATTTTTTATATAAACGATGAATTTACCACAAATAGATGGATTTTTAACCAGTTTTATTGAACGAAGAAGCAAATTTTGAATAAAATAGTTGTACCCTCAACCAAATAGACAAAATTTCAATAAGGAAGGATCCATTTTTAACTAAAATGTGAAGTTTTCAACTGTGAGGGATGTTTCTTTAACTAAAAATTAAGTTGTCGATTTTCATTGAGAAAAATCAATTTGCAACCAAGAAAAAAGGAATTCTCAACCAATTGAATTCAACCGGAAAAGAAGATTTGTGACTAAATGAGCCTAATTTATGATAATCATAGAATTTTCAGCCTGCAAAGATGCATTTGCAAAAGAATGGCCGAATTTTAAAATAAAAAAGATTAAAATTTGAATTAAAAAAATTTAATTATCAAGCTGGCAAAGGAGAAAATCTTTTTTTCAAGTTTAATTTTTAAAATGAAAACTTCAATATTTCACCAAAACGTTTATTTAGAACCAAGAAAGCTGACTTTTTTACATAAAAGATCAATTTTTCACAATAAGGGAAATTTTCTACAATTTTTATTACACGAAAAAACACATTTTTAATAAAATAGTTGTACCCTTAAGCAAACAGACAAATTTTCAATCAGGAAAGATGATTTATGAACTAAAAACTAAACTTTTGAACGAAAACAGATCTTTTTTTAATAAATTTTTGAGTTCTCAAACATTCAGACGAATTTTTAACGCATAAGATTAATTTTCTAACCAGAGAGACGAATTTTTAACCAAATGCATGAATTTTCTAATTATAATGAATTAATTCCCAATCGACAATGGAATCTTTGGACTTTCTGATCAGAAAGTAATTTTTAACAGAAGAAATGAATTTTGAAATATATTGTAGCATTTTTAAGCCAGAAAGACAAATTATATATAATCAAAAAAACTATATTTTCAACCAGAAAATATGATTTTTCAATAAAAAAGTTATTTTTTTAGAAATAAGTCATATTTTTATGAAAATAGTTAAATTTTGAACCAAATAATTGAATTTTTTATCCAAATTGCAATTTTTAAGGAATAAGTCTACTTTTTATCAAAATCGTTAAATTTCAAAGCCGAAAAGACAGAATTAGCTACAGAAAATTCGAAATTTCAACTTAAATATATTATTTGCCTTAACACATTTTTAATTTAAAGAGAAAAGACAAATTTTCAAGAAAATATTCTAATTATCTACTGAAAAAATCAATTTATAAATATACTGATTTAAATATACTTTTTTTAAATGCAAGTTTTTGTTTGTAAACTAATCTTTTTTGGTAGAGAGTTAAAGTTTTTTTTTAATCGTCTTTTTGTTGAATATAAGTTTTTTTATTTAAAATTAATTTTTCTGCTTAAAATTTCAAATGCTTTGTAGCAAATTCGTCTTTTTGGATTGAAAATGAAACCATTATGTAGAAAATAAAACTATTTAGTTGAAACTTAACCTTTTTGTTAAAAACTTGTATTAATTTTTTATTCATTTATTTATTTTTGAGTTAAAAAACCCAACTGTGTTCTTAATATATAATTCATATTTTTATCTTAAAAATTCAACAATTTTCTTAAAAATTTATGTATTTTGTTGAAAAAGGTTTTATGCATTTGTAGAAAATCATTCTTCTCTGTTTAAAAACTGATATTTTTTGGTTGATAATCAAAATAAGTTTATTACGGCAGATTCAAATACAGGTCTATTTTTGTTCGAGAAACGAGAAAAAAAATCTACCTCAGTCAGGATTTGAACCGAGAACCCCACTAAACATGAGTGAATCATTAAACAATTACACCACCCAGACCGCAACCAGTTCGCATCATTTTAGATTATTATTATTATTTTTTTAAAGAATTCTTCAGTAAAACGAATTTACACCGAAGCAGAATAATAATAATAATAATAATAATAATAATAATAAAGAAAATCCTATCAAGGATGACTTTGAATTTTTTTAAAATAATCTCTTCATTACCTTGTATTTATGTTCCCATCGCTACTTTTATCCATTACGCACTGCGCTATAAAAATCCGCTGCCAAGTGGGTCACTGAAATTCCGTTTTATGCCCCCCCCCCCTCCCCCTGCCCTACTACAAAAATACTTGAATTTCCAACATGTTTGCATGCATATGTAGAATATGACTGAATGCATAAAAAGCTTATGGCAGGCTATTCGAAGCTTACTACTGAAACTGTAATAAAAAATCCATGTTCTTCACATCGGGGTTGTTTTGAATACTTCAGGGTTTTTATGAAGAGTGTTCATATTAGTATAGTCAAAATTTATATCTGTAAAAATTCGACTTTCGATTTTTTGTGCCTCGCCCCGCCCCAATTTTTTCGTTCCTGGAAAAAGAAATACTTATTATTTATTTGTGTGTTTATTATAAATTTAGTTTTAAATAATTTCCACTCAATAACTTTTAATTTTAAACTATCGTCAAATAATCTTCTATTGTTCCTAATTTGTTCGTTTTCCGGATAAAAAATATATGTAATTTGTTTATTTAACGGATTAAAGGTAAATACAAAAAAAATTGATAAATTTCAGATATTTTTTTTACATAAATAAAGATTTTAAATGCGAAAAGGTTGGTTTTCAAAAAAATGGAAAGAAGAAATACTTATTACAAATTTTTTATTTGTTATAAATTATTTTTAAATAATTTGCGCGTGATAACCTTTCATTTTGAACTCACAACCAATATTCTTTTAATGATTCTCATTTGTTCGTTTTCATGACAAAGAATATCTATAATTTATTCTATTTTCTATTTAACGGGTTAACGATAAATAAAAAAATTACATAGATTCTTTTTAAATAAGATAATATTTTAAATTCGGAAAGCTAGGTTTTCGAAAAAATGAAAAAAATGAATACTAATGAAAAATATTATTATTTATTAAAAATGTATTCTTAAATAATGTATACACAATAACTTTTAATTTTGAATTCTCATGCTATGGCCTTTAATTTACCAGTAAAATGCCCCAAAAATTAAAAAAGTTTTCTATCAAATTCACGTTGAAGACGATATTTTTTAAACATGAATTAATCGTAATCTTTAAATGACGAGCTTTCAGGTATTTTCTTGTAATTGGGAATTGCTTAAATAATAATTATTCGTTTAAACAATATTTTTTATTCTCGAAGTCGTGAAAAGTTATTGTCTTTCGGGATAAATGATATAAATTTGATGAATGTCAAGAGTAGTGCTTTCCATATACAAATTTTTGTAACAATTTAAACAATTTAAATTTATTTAACCAATATTTTCTTATTGAAATCGTAAAAAATTATTATTTCCTAGAAATAATGACACAATTAACGAATATTAAGAGTAATATCTTTTTCAAGGACTTTTGGTGAATATTTAAACAAAGCGTGAGCAGTTATTTTTTTCTGGAATTAGCTACACAATAAACAGGCGTCGAAAGCAATATTTTTTGTTAAGAATATGTAGCAATTTTTTAAACAATTTTAATTTTTAAGACGATTTCCATTTTTTAAATAATTTTTATTTTCATAAACAAATTTTTCCTATAATCGTGCAAATTTAATCTTTCCCGCAAATAATAGCACAACTAACGAATGGTGAAAGTGATATTTTTTGCTTAAATATGGTCAACAATTACTTTAACCATTAATAAGCATTCACATATGCATGTTGTATTTCCTTATCTTAGAACGTATATTTTATATTGTTTAAATGAGAATAATTTGCCTAAAAAATCAAATAAAATTGCTCTTAGTTTTTATAAATGTATTGTTTCTTTCCGTTCGAAAAATCTCGCCCGTTTATTCAAGAAATTTGTAAATTAAAAATAATTTGTATATATATATATATATATCTTTCCTAAAGTATATAAATAAAACGAAACGAAGAAGTAAAAAAAAAAATCTGCCACTCCGCTAGCAAGTTTGAGCGCATTTTATCAACAACAAAAATTTATTAAGCAATTTTATCGCAACTTCTCTAGTTTTTCCAAAAATGTAATTTTTAATCTTTAATCTTCTTTTTTGCGATTATGAGAAAATCTACTTGTCCTATCTGAAAATATTTGATTGCAAATTTGTAGACCCTTTTTGTTTGACCAATTTTAGTCTACTTATTCTTTCTTCACAGTCTGTGTCATTTTTTCACAAAGAAATATATTTATTATTTTAAATTTAATTTTTTATTATTGAAACCTGAACTGCGCGTTTCATCGAAAAATAATTAATAACCATTCTTTGACCTCTATTGGGTGTACCGTTTTGTACATTGTCTTTTCTTCGCACCTTGCGTTGTTTTTCAGAAAATTTAATACTTTGTTTTTCATTTTTTACGATTAAAAAAAATAGAACGAATCCTAGCAAAAAATAAAAAATGTTTAGCTTTTTTTAGAAAAACAACTTTGGTCTCATTTTCTGTACCTTGTCTCTTTTATCCTAAAATTTAATTTTTTTATTTACAATGTTGTTTTGTACAAATAAAAAAAATTACGCGTCCTATCAAAAAGAGATGAATAAAGAATTTGTTGATCTTTTTTTTTGTGCACAATTTTTGTCCTTTTTTGTCGTATCTTACATAGTTTGACTACAAAACTGAATTTTCGAATGATGGATTTTCATTATTTGTTGTGCAATCAAAATTTGAATTTTCGATTTACCAATAAAATTCAAAAAGTTGTTATGATAATATTGTATGCAATTCAAAGAGCAACGTTTTTCTTATTAATACTTTTTTTCATATTGTGCGTTGCTCAGATCAAAATTTTCATTTACGTGCTTTTTTTAAATTTTGTAAAAATACTATAACTCTGATAATGTATTTTATAAAAAAAAGACAATGGGTGAATTTGTTTGTATTGTTGAATATTACAAATAGCCGTATAGAGAATTATTAAATATGAAAAAGAAGTGGTCGCAAACATTTTTTTAATGTTCCAACTTTTTAAATTTTCTTCCAAAATGGCTGACTGAAAATCTACACACACATAAAGGACCATTCACACACAAAACGTGGGCAAGTGAGTAATTATTAATTATTTAAATATGCGCAAATAATTTTTAACAAACAAATATTATTCTTAACATTTGTGAATTTTGCCGGTAATTGCAGAAAAAAATAACTTTCGACGATTTCCACTGAACAAAATTATTTACAGAAAAGAAAATTGTATAAGTAATCCGAAAATGTCAAAAAATGTATAAATAATTTATAAAAAAAAAACGTTACACTTAACAGCTGGTAATGTATTATTATATAAAAAGGTATTACTTTCAACAATCGTTAATTCGGTCTTAAATTACAGAAATTAATTACCTTTTACGATTTTAAGGAAAAAAATTATTTGAAGAAATGAAAGTGGTTTAAATAGTTACTAAATAAGTTAAACAAGAATTACCGCTCCTAAAATTCGTCAGCTTTATATCGTTTATCCGGAATGATAATAACTCTTCACGATATACAGGAAAAAATTTTTTTAAATTAATAATTGAGTAAACCATTCAAAATTGTTAAAAAAATACTTGGAAACTCTTTAATAATCGATTAAAAGTTATTCAATAAAAAATACCGGCTTTAGCATAAATTTTGTAGCATTTTCTGAGCGCAATAAAATTTTATTAGTTCGTGAAAATTTAAATTTATTATGTGAAAATTATTCCTTGAACATTCCTTAAGAATTGTCTATCCTTAAATTCACGAAATGCTTATAACAAGTATTTCTTTTTTACGTTACTACGAACAGCGAGCTCTGCCCATTTAAAACCCCGTGTTAATTTCAAATCTTTGGGCAAAAGTTATAGTTAAAAAAAAAAATAAGAAAAAAATCTGTTTGCTGCGCGCGTACATTCTCATTCTGCGCTGCGCGCGCTGCATGCGAGCTTGAGCGCGCCTACGGCGCGCGACTGTTGGTTCTCGCGCTACGCGTTTGATCTTTCTATGTACCCCACATGTGTGCGCGAGCCTTTTGAAATTAAAGGTCAAAAGCATCGACAACTGTCATTTGGTGATTGTGAATTCTCTTTTGTTAAAGCTCCTTTGGGTTTAACGAACACATTTTCATTACGTATCTCATGCTTCGCGCTTGATTTCGTTGAAAAGGCGAATTTTCCTACATTATGTTCAACTCTATTATACCAAATGTATATAATTTTTTGTTTATGTAACTCAGTCTGGCGCTGTTTATTCAGGTATTGCATAATAAAGTAAAAATCTTCTTTTCAATGATTGCTTTAATATTCGGAACAAAAGTGCTTTTATTGGCTTCTTTTTATCATTAACAAAAAATGCGCATTCTATTAAAATAAAAATGATTACTAACCATTTGATTGCAACCTTTGTCGTTTTTATAAAAACCGAATTTGTTTATATTCATTGTAGTAGTAATTAAGGCGAAAAATGATGTTAAATAAAATGTTATTGTATCTTATGTTATTTTTCCAACATTTTTATTTTTTTTCACTTTCAATCTATTTTTATAACCAGGGCTTAGAACAAACTTGTAGATATTGTTTGGTTAAAAAACCGTTTGTATTTTAATTTTGTTCGTTTCTTGTGTCGTTTTTCCAAAAATTTATTTTTTTTAATCTTAAATCTTATTGTTTCACGATTGAAAAAAATCTAGTCGCCCTATCTATAAATGACTAATAACAAATGTATAGATACTTTTTAGGGTAAACAACTTCAGTCTGTTAATTTTAGTTTATACCTTGTGTCGTTTTTCAAAAAATTCAATTTTTTTCCTGATGTTATTTTTTACGATTAAAACGAAAACTACAGGTACTGTCAAAAAATATTCATGACAAATTTGAATGAATTTTTGCTATTTCTTGAAAGAGCAACTTTGGTAAATTCATTTTTTCCGTATTTTGCATAGTTTGACCAAAATATGAAAATTTTGATTTTTCATTATTTTTTGTATGATCGAAATTTGAATAATCCACTTTTCGAAAAAATTCACAAACTTGTCATGACAGTTTTGTCAGGCTTTCAAAAATCTACGTTTTTCTTTTTAAGAGTTTTTTCTCATACCATGCATTGTTTGACTTAATATTTTCATTTTGGTTTGTTGTTTTCGTTTTTGAAAATGCTATAACCCCAATGATTTTGTTCTTATTGAAAAAAGTCATAAGGATAAATTTTTCGACTTTCCGAGTACTATAAATAGCCAAAAACAGAATTTGTAGATCTTAAAAAGAAAACAGTCTCAAATATTTTGAAAATGTGCTCACGATACACAATACAGACTACAGACAGACCATCGTAAAAATCGTTTTTTCTGACTCACGTGGTTTCAAAACACAGAGATTTGATAAACCAACAGAGTGAAATTTTACATAAAACCAATACCTTCTCATTAGGATAATAATGTACGAACATACGGATTTTCTTTTTCCGGATATATTATATCGGAAAATAAGCGGGGAAATAGATTTACCATGTCTAATTCATTAACGCCATCTGTGCATTCGATCCAAGCAAATGTAAATGGAAAACCCAAATAATCGATTATAGTATGACGACTCGTGCCAGAAAACATGTGGCCGATGGTAGAATAAAAAGGGGAGGAAAGAGTGGAATTTAATGTCCGGAAGAGCTTTTGTCACGTGCAAGGACTTTACTTTCTTCTAACATGAATTGATTGACTTCCTTTTCACTTAGAAATTGACTAAAAACTCAGTTAACTTTCATTGACTGAAAGTCAGCTCCTCTTATTGCCTGACAATCATTCGTTTTTTTTTTTGACTGGCAATTAGTTATTTCGAAGGAACTGATTGAAACAGTTCTTCCAAGTCACTGATTGAATCAGTGAGCAATTCTGACTGATTCATCAGTCCAAATGACTGTTTAGTCAGTCAAAACGATAGATTTGCCAGTTAAACATGGTTGATTAATAGAATCAGTCAAATTTTGACTATTAATTACTTTGACTATATATTTACTATTCTTATCATATTTATATATTTACTATATTTACTATGAGTTAATTTACTATTGTTCACTTTGACTATCATTAAAAAATTTTATTTATTACATTTTGACTGTTAAATTGACACTTTTTTAAACAATGACCCTATTTTGCTACTATTTAAAAAAGTCACTATTTTCTTGCAATTATGCGTTAATTCCACTATTTCATTAATTTTTCTAGAAATATTTCTTTTTACTTCTTTTCTAAGAGGCTAAAAAAATATTTCGGACATAAAAAAAAATTCTGAAATTGTTAACCGCATACGTAACTTTTGCTGACCAAGCAAGAACAGATTTTGAAGTAAATTGAAAACGGCTTAATTGAATAAAAAAAGATATATATATATATATATATATATCATTTCTAAGAGTTTTGAACTCAAAAATCTCAAGTTTAACCAGAAATGGAGTTGTTAGGTTTGGATTTACCACAGTGTTATTTTAAATAATGAAATGAAAAAATCGAATTTTCTAAAAAACCTTTAAATTTGGTATCAAATTCTTGAATTTTCCACCAAATTGTTAAATTTTCAGTTGAAAAAATTTCTTTTGACAAAATAAACCGAATGTTCAATTAAAATGATGAATTAAAAAAATATATCAACTTGCAGCTAAGAAGTTTAATTTTCAAATAAAAAAAGTTCAATTCTCACAGGTTTCTTTTAGAAACGAAAGCAAATTTTCAATAACAATTTGCTTTAATCTTTATCTGAAACAGAATGATTTTCAACTGAACAGTTGAATTTTTATACCAAGAGATTGATTTTTTATTAAAAAATACAAATTTTCAAGAAGGCATATAAATTTTCTACAAAGCCTTTGCATTTTCAACAATATAGTTAAATTTTCAATCGAAAAAATGAATTTTTATTTTTAAAACACAAATTTTAAAGCCATAAATGAATTTAAAAAAATTAAACTTTCAACCAAGCAGTATAATTCTCAACCAAAAAATATTAATTAAAACAGAATAATTTTTATTTTAAAAGTTCCATTTTTGACCCAAGAAACTGATTTTCTACAAAAAGAAACAAAAAACGAATGTTCCTCAAAATATATCAATTTTCCACTAAATAGTTACACTTTCTAACAAATTGTTGGAATTTCTAGAAATCCGTTGCATTGTCAACAATACAGTTAAATTTTAAGTTGAAAAATAAATTTTGATTTAAAAGAAAGAAAGAATTTCAAGTGTTAATTACGAATTCCCAACCAAGAAAATGAATCTTTAAAAAATGTATTCAACTTTCAACCAAACAGTAGAATACTCTCATAAAAAAAACTTTTATTTTCAGCAAAACATGTAATATTTAGTATTAAAAAAATATATTTTAATTTAAAATAAAAGCATGTGGGTTTCAACAACAAAAACTAATTTCCAATTAAATATTTGAACTATTTACAAAAAAAAAGATTAAATTTCAACTGAAAACTTTCGTTTTTGCCCCAAGAAATTGATTTTTTGCTGCAAAATACGAAATTTCACCAAAGACATCAATTTTCAACCAAATAATGAATTTTTCTATCAAATTGCAAAATTGTAAACAAACTGATTTATTTTCAACCATATAATTAAATTTTCAGTTCAAAAAATTACTGTCATTTTTTAAAGAAATTTTCAACTAAGATTTTGAATTTTGAACCAAGAAAATGAATTTTTAAGAAATTGATTCAACTTCCAACCATAGAGTTAAATTTCGAACCAAAAAAGATTAGAAGAAAAAAGAAAAGAGTAACTTTTTAATAAAAAATTGAATACTTAACATACCAGATTAATTTTGAACTAAACAGTTTCATTGAAAAGCCCCAGAAATAGATTTTTTTATTAAAAAATACAAATTTTTAAAAAAGTGCATAAATTTTCAACTAAATATTTAATTTTATCAGTAACTTATTGAATTTTTAAGCTCGAGATAAAATTTTTCTGCAAAACAGATGAATTTTCAATCCAAAATTAAGAGATAAATTTTTAATAAAAAAATATGGGTGTTCAAAAATCAAATTGTTGAAAAGCTTGAAAGTTCAGCTATTTGGATTTTAATGTAACTCTTTGGTTTAAAATTAATTCGCTTGTTGTTCAATGTTTGTCTTTTTGGGTTGGAAAATAAATGTATTTTGTTAGGAAATCATTTTTGACTAATTCAGAAAACCAAAAAAGAGATAGCCTTACCCCATTCTACACGGTTTTTTGATTTTGAAATCATTTCATTTTCAAAGACTTCTATAGATATATTATTTATATTTCTTATAAGGTAGGATTATTTCGACTTATTTTTGACAATACCAAGGATCAGAATTCAGTTTTCGAGCCAGTGAATTTGCAGAGGGTTCAACCCCAGATTTTAAAATGCAGCTGACACTAAATCCACGCTCAGACAGCATCGTTTCAGACGAGATTCGCGATCCCGCGAGTTGAATTTTTATCAAAATTACTCTCGCTTCGATAATAAAAAAAATTTGAAAATATATATCTCAGAGGGGTCTAAAAATTCCATTCGTTTTAGTCTGATTTCAGTTCCTGAAAGTCGTGTAATCATTGCATTTTAAATAAAAATGCATTTTCCTGGAATAAAATCAAATTAGCCGAAAAAATGCGTTTGAGGTAGAAATCAAAATGAAAGAACCCACATCGTATTTCGCAAAAACATCAGCTTTCATAAATTTAATTTTAACAAAACTTAAATCGAACTTATTTATTCTTTATCAGAGCAGCCGCACAAGTTTGTTTTCAAATTTCCCTCAATTTTCTCTGATTTTTGTATAAATATAATATTTTTTTAACCAGGTACAAATTTAAAATTTCTTTTTAATAAAACAGATAAATTTGACCAACCAAGAATAATTTTTAACAAATTAATCAAATTTTTTAACAAACTAAATGTCAACTAAACATTCTAATTTTAAATATAACTACAAAGATAAATTGTTAACCAAATGGTGGAATAAAAAAAACCTTAAACTTTAACAAAGAACAGCTGAATTTCCAACCAAATGATTACATTTTTAGAAGATAGTTGAATTAAAACAAAAAATGCATTGCAAAAGAAGCAGTTAAATTTGTGATAAAAGTATTACTTTTTAACAAAATGTTTAGGTTTTCAACAGAATAATTGAAATTTTTATAAAATAGTTAAATTTTTAATAAAACAGTTACATTTTCAATCCACAAAGATGAATTTTCATTCATATGGTTGAATTTTTATATAAAATTATTAAACTTTAACAAAAAACACTTCGATTTTTAACCAGATCGTTGAGTTTTTTAGAAAAGAGTTGAATTAAAAAAATATGAGTTTTTAAAGCAAAAGCTCGGAATTTTCAATAAACGCGTTGAATTTTTTATTTAAAAAATGTTAAATTTTAACCGAATTAATTTAACTATCCTCAGAATAAAAATTTACCATTTAATAAAATCGTTCAATAAAGTTTTAATAAAATAGTTGAATTTTCTATAAAACATTTCCATTTTCAATTTACAAAAATAAATTTTCATGCAAATTGTCGAATTTTCAAACTAAAAGTATTAAGCCTTAAGCGTTAAACTTTTTATGAAAATATTACTTTTAACAAAAATTGAAGAAATTAAAATTGGAGTGAAATCACATTTGAAATTCTATTTAAAAATTTATGGTGGTTGTCTAAATTTGTTCGTTGGATTCTTGGTTTTTGTTCTCAGGAATTCTATATATTAAATTTTTAACGGAAGATTGAAATTTTTAACCAATTAATTAAACTTTTTAGAAGATAGTTGCAACAAAAAAATATATACATTTTTATTCCAAAAAGACCATTTTTTTGTCCAAACGAACAAGTTTTTAACAGAACAGTTTAATTTTCGACGAAACACTGCGACTTATTAACAAAATATAAAAATTTCTAATACGAGAAGTGCATTTTCAACAAAAAGTTAAATTTTTGATAAAATAATTAAAATTGTAACCAATTAGATTAAAGTTTCACAAAAAAATGAATTCTTATAGAAAATGTGATATTCGACATTTCAAACAAAAAAGATAAATCGCTAAAACATAAGTGAAGTTTAAAACAGAGAAGAAAAACGAATTTTTTACCAACAAGATTAATTTTCTGTCAAACACTAAGAACTGAGAACTCAAAAAAGATAAATGTATTGCCAATCAAAACGAGGGATTTTCAACAAATAAAGGTTTTTCAATCAAATGAGAATAAAAAGTTTAACCAAATTATTTAAGTTTAGAGCCATAAAATAAGAAATCTCTTTCAAAACAGATGAATATTTCAAATAAAGAAAAAGACGAATTGTAAACAATGAAAACTAATTTTATGTCAAAACCTAAGAACTAAAATGATTAATTCTTATCCTAAATAGAAAAGTTAAATTTTCAGTAAAAAAAATTGTTTAACACAAATAAAGAATTTTAAACAAAATAGTCTAAAATTCAACTAAGGAATTAAATTTTTTACTGAAACAATGAATGATTAATATGAAAGGACGAATTTATCTGTTTTTACTGAACATTCAACTAATCTCTTCAAATTTCGTCTTTTTTTATGGAACTCAACTGTCTGCAATTAAAAATAAAAATATGTTTTTGTTGAAATATACATTTTTCATCGAAAAATCATCTTTGGTTAACAATTTTACTACACGGCTGAAAGATGAACTGCTTTCATAAAAATTTATTTTTTTGGCTGAAAACTAAAGTTTTGTTGAAAATTAGTTTTTCTTTCAGTGCAAAAATTATTTTTTCAACTATAAATTCAACTGTTCTATTTTTAGTTGAAAAATGATCTACTTCCTTAGGAATTCTACTACTTAATTAGAATTCGTTTTGTGCCTAAAAATTACTACTTTTAGTTGATAATTGATCTTTTTGTTTGAAAATTCATTATTTTTAAGTAAGAAATTAGATTTTTAGAAATTTGTTGACTGTAAAGTTAACCATTCCACTGCTTATTGAAAACTTTTTTATTAGTTGAAAACGCAACTATTTGCTCAAAAAATTAATATATTTTGTTCAGAGTTTCTTATTATTCGTGTAATGTTGAAAACTCGTATTTTTTGTGAAAAATTGATCTTCTTGGTTGAAAATTAACCTTTTTTTGAGAATTCTACTGTTTAGCTAAAAACTTAATTTTGTTTAATGATTCGACTAATTGGTTAAAAATTCGACTTTTTCTTAAATCGAACTGTTTTTGATTTAAAATAATTTTTTATGGAATATTAACAATTACGTTTTTTGTTTAGAATTAACCTTTCTGCGTTAAAAATGGAACTAATTGGTTGAAAATACCACTTTAATAAAAATTTACTTATTTTATGGTTTATTTTTAAATATCCATTTTCATGAATTTTTCACAAATATTGTTTTCGATGTTCATTTCTATCAGTGTTAGATAATTAGTATTATGAAAAACAAAAAGTTTGTTTGTTAAAAAATTCATATTTTGTGGTACAAGATTTATCTTTTTTATCGATTATTCAACTATTTCGATAAACATTAATTTTTTCGATGAAAATGAAGCTGTTTCCTTGAAATATTTTCTTTTTGGTAGAAGATTGATCTTTTATGTCAAGAATCCAACTAAGGGGTTAAGCATTCATTTCTTGTTAAGAATTCGTATTTATAGTTTAAAATTAATCTCCTAAAATGGAAATATAAGTTTTCTGTTAAAAATCAATCTTTTTTATTAATGATTTAACCATTTTGTTGGAAATTTGACTACTTTAGATAATAGATGCTATTAAAATTTTTTTGTGATAACATTTATTTTATGTTTTAATTTAAAGAGTGTCTGAGATAAGGAAAAATAACAATCGCGCTTGCACAGCGTGCGTGTTAGTTTTCTAGTTGTTTTTCTTTAAGTTTAACAATGAGGCGAACTTTTTTTTAATCATGCCGAAGATTCTCACTAAGATTAGTCATCATGAAACTATGGTTTTTGTGCTAATTCACGAATGTTGAGTGCTAATTTAATACAGAAACGGAGGGTTGGAGACGTGGTGATAGTTAAGGGGTTCAAATCTTGATGTCAGATACAGCACGCACTTCTGTTTTTCGGAAGAGAGGCGGCGACCTGATCCTTAGTACTCCACATTAATTTGCGATATGCGTCAATAAATCTCGCCTAGGGTGCATTTACGACTTTCCAGGAGGTGGGGATTGATCCAGAAGGGAAGAGGAAGTCGAAGTCGAGGCGTGTGAGTCAGACCAGTATTATAAAACATTGCTCTGTTTACCTCATCAAATACCCATCTGCCCCAACACGGGAGAAGAAAAAAAACAGGAGGGGAAACACGGACACGGCGATAAAACCAAATACGGAAGGCGATCAAATTTTCATTCAAAACATTGTATTCATTTCGTTTGAATTACCTTCATTTATCAAAGTTTATTCTTCTGTATACATAATGTGTACCTTAGCGTTTACATTTCTTACAAATTTGACTCTTTCACGGTGAGTCATCACTCAATTCACGCTCCCTTAAAATCCCTACCACACTCTCTTTTGAGGTTTCTTCATCTTCTATTTTCCTCCTGCAGCTTTCCTATACATGCTTCCATGTTTCCTCCTACCACTTCACTCAATCTATCTTCCCCTAAAATCTTAGAATCTTACCACATTCTCTTGCCAGGTTTCTTTATCATATATTTTCCTCTTACATTCTTCCTATACATGCTCCCATGTTTCCTCCTACCACTTCATTCAATCTACTCTCCTCTAAAATACTTACAACATTCTTTTCACAGGTTTCTTCATCTTCTATTTTCATCCTACATCCTTTCTATACAAGCTCCCATGTTTCCTCCTACCGATTTACTCAATATACCCTCTCTTAAAGTCTTTACCGCGTTCTCTT
This sequence comes from Belonocnema kinseyi, assembly GCF_010883055.1. NCBI lineage: Eukaryota > Metazoa > Arthropoda > Insecta > Hymenoptera > Cynipidae > Belonocnema > Belonocnema kinseyi. The sequence goes on along the minus strand of NC_046661.1, from coordinate 102,702,473 downwards.
TTAGGTTTCTTAATCTTCTATTTTTTCCCACATCCTTCCTATACATGCTTCCATGTTTACTCCTATTACTACCCTCAATCCACCTTTTCCTAAAATCTTTACCACATTCTCTTGCCCGGGTTCTTCATCTTTTATTTCCCTCCTTCTTCCTTCCTATACATGCTCCCATGTTTTCTCCTGCCACTTCACTTAATCCACCCTTCCATACAATCCTTACCACATTCTCAAGCTAGGTTTCTTTATCTTTTATTAAACTCCTATATCCTTTTTATTCAGATTATCTTGCTTTCTCTTCCCATTTACAGATTCTACACTTTTTGTCATTATTCTCTTGGTGGATACCTTCTCTTATCCTGTTTTGAGGACTTTCCTGAGTAATCTGGTACTCCTTAATTTTTTATTGATCTCTCATTATTCATTTTATTTTGATCCTTAGTGTTCAACTATCTTTCTATTAATGGTCTTTCTCTCTCTCTCTCTCTCTCTCTCTCTCTCTTCTATCTAATTCCTTATGGCTTCCTCCAGCCCCCTCTCCTATATCTATAACACCATACAACTCCTTTGTTTCTTCTCCCCATCTTATCAAATCTATCACCCTCCCTATCTTTTTTTCTACCTACTTCAAACACTTTTTCGTCAACTCCTCTCTTTGTCTCTCCCTTAGCTTCGTCTAAAACGTGCATGCCCTGATTCCTACTCTACTTACTGAACTTATACTTTTCTGCTTTTTCTCTAACCGTATATTTAGTCGTCCTTCAGTCTACCCCTAGCTCATAACTTATATACTTCACTTATAACATCTCTTCACTTTCCTTTCATCCCATATTTTGACTCCATATTCTTATACCGGTCATACTAGCGTGTTCCTATACACAATCTTGTCATTAGGCCCGCCATCCCAACCCCATTTTTTCTCTAAGTCTAAGATTCAGATATTAAATAGCAGAAAGCTCAGAGGAAAACCTTCTCTCATTCATTCCACTATCCAGAAACTATCTCCGAATTGCTCTCTCCTTGATTTTTACTTCTCTAGAAATTTCCCATACACTTTTTAATAAACCCTCTCTTATCCCCTTTCAATGTATTGTTATTATCGTCACTTCCCCATAATCGTTAATCTCTTACTCTTTTTTTTTCTTCACTTCGGTATGGCTACACCCCCACCCACTTTCATAACTCTATTCACTACTCTCCTCTCTATACTCCATTGCATATTATCCATGCCCAATCCTTTAGTTCTTTTTGCTTATATTTACATACTTCATTTGAAATCTCATCTATATTAGGTGTCTTCCAATTTTTATTATTGCTGACGCCTTTGCTATTTCTACCCTATCATCTTTTCCTCCTTTTCTCATTTTCCTCTATTCCCCTCATACCAAAGTCATTAGGATATTTTTTCCATTGTACCATCTCAATATTCTGGTTTGTTTCTTTCGCTGTCTTTTGACTCCGTATTTACTACGTTGTTCTTTCTCCTCGAATATCTATATTTATCTATACTTAAGGTATTTCCTAAACATTTATTATTGTCACCTCAATTTTTATAGTAAGTGTCGCTTAAATACTACATCGTAAATTTAAATCAAGAAAAGTTGAACTAACTAAATTAATTAAGCTTTTTTTATTCAAAAATCAGCCACTCCTACTGCTAAATTAGTCATTTTAACAGATGAATCAGTCAAACTTTCTAGCAGGCGGATTTTTTTTAATTCGATCATTAGTTGAAGATTAATCGCTAGTTAGAAATTTAATTATTTTGTTTAAAAACCTATGCTTTAATCTCCAAATTTAACTATTCTATTTTTGGTTGAAAATTGATCGTTCTTAGTTGAAAACTGAACTGTTAAATTGTTCATTGGGAATTCATGTTTTCCTGTTCAAAATTCAACTACTTGGTTGAAAGTCGAACTACTATGTTAAAAATTAATTCTATTTGCTGAAGCTTGCTTTTTTATTGATGTTTTAAAATGTTTTGATCTCCAAATTTAAATATTTGATTTTTAGTGAAAATTAATAACTTTTAGTTGAAACATCAATTATTTGGTTTCATTCATTATTTATGGATTTTGTTGACATTTCGTCCTTTCGGTAGAAATATATTCTTCTTAAATGGATCTTAAATGGATTATTAGTTGAAGATTTATATCCTATTTTGTTAAAAATATAACCATTTTGTTAAAAATTGTGATGTCCTTGCCGTTTCAAATAAATATTTTTTCATCAAATTTAACAATTTCACTTTTGGTTAAAAATACGACTGTTTTGTTTAAATTACTTTCCTTCGTTTTTCATATTTTTTTATAGAAACATAATCTTCTAAAATGGAAACTCGACCTTTTGGTTAAAAGTTGAACTAATTGTTAAACATGTATTAAATTAGTTGAAACTTGATCTCTTAGGTTGATAATTTAACTATTTTGTTGGGAATTTAATTATATGGGTAAAAGTTCAAATACTTTGGTAAAAGTTAATTTTGTTAGTTGAAGATTAATCTCCTAAATGGTTTAAAATTAAACTATTTTGTTAAAAATTAACTTTTTTCACGTTTTTTGGTGGAAAAATATTCTGAATTACTTTTAAACTACTTTTTAATTTATTAAATTAGTTGACGCTTGATCTCTTGCGTTTAAATTTAAACTCGTTTTGTGAAAATTAATGTATATTATTGAAATTGCATCTTTTTGGTAAAAGAAGTAATCGTCCTTGATGAAAATTCTACCATTTTAATAAAATTTGAACTTATTTGTTAAAAATTAATTTTATGACTTAAAGAATCATCTCCTATTTAATTAAAAATCTCAATATTACGTTGAAAAATTTGTTATTGTGTAAAATAAATATTTTATCTTAAAATTAAAGTATTTAAATTATGTTTAAAAATTGATTGCTATTAGTTTGAAAATTCAACTATATTTTGATAAAAATTTCATTTTTGTTGTTCAAAATTTATAGCTTTTTTTTTTGTCAAAAATAATCCTCCTATACAAAAAAGCAATTATTTGAACTGTTTTCTTGAAAATGTATCTTCTTGGTAAAAAAGATTAATCGTCTTTAATGGAAATTCCACTAGTTGGTTAAACTTTCAACTACTTTGTGAAAAATTTATTTTATTAGTTAAATATTTATTTCCTGTTTGATTAAAAATGTAACTAATCTGTTGAAAATCGTTTTTTTTTGTCTAAAACCGATATTTTATCTTCAAATTTAATTATTTTACTTTAGCTTAAAAAATGTTGAACCGCCTCAATCGATATTAAAATTAAAAAATTTGCTGTATTTTTCATTGAAGGGCTGATTGAAATGGAGGATTTAAAAAATGTTATGTATGGAGTGATTTGACTTATGACCTGGTTTATTATTTTCTTAAAGGATTAAGGCCACCCTCTTGCTGCTTCCCTGGCGAGAGATTGCTAGTGCTTTCAGTGGTAGAGCAGAAGATTAACAAATAAAAAAGGTCTAAAAAAATGAAAAAGGAGTGAAGAACCGAGTAGAGTGGAAACGAACTGGCAAGATTTTCAAGGTGCAGTACTATAAATTACGAAATTCATCCGAGGCAGGTCGCGCTGCATCCAATAATTGCGCGCGATGCGAGAAAAGTTCCCGCAGTTGGTACCAGCCTTTAAAATTTGTTGCCACTGAAATTTAATAACTGATACTGAATGTAACCCAGTTCTCCTGAAGAGGTTTGAATTTTTCTTCAAAGTGCATCCCAGAATGAATTGTATTTCAATCGGAAATTTAACTCGATCTCTGAAAAAGTATTAAATTTTTAAAAAAAATTAATTAATTAGCCGCAAACATTCATTTTCGATATTTCATTATTGAATACTACATTTTTAACTGAAGATCAGAATTTTATTCAGTTATTTAAACAGAAGATATTACTTTAAAAAATGAAAAATGAATTTTAAATCCAGAAGGACAGACCTTTAACAAAGTAGTTAAATTTTTGACAAAAGAAGATGACTTTTTAACAGAATTGCTTAATTAACAAACAAAAAATGTCGATTGTTGGACAAATTGTCTGATTATCATTTTATAAATATGCATTTGTAACTAAATGGTTGAATTTTCGAATAAAAAAATTAAACTTTAATTGAAAACAGTCTAAATAGACGAGTGTTTAACAAAACAGTTAGATTTGGAAACAAAAATGATTAATCTTCATCAAAATATTTAATTTTTTTCACAAAATAAAAAATAAATATTCAACAAAAAGATGAAATCTCAAGGAAAAAGATAATAGTTGAAATATTTACAAAAAGCGAGTTTTTTAACAAATATTTCAATTTTCTACTAGAAACTTGAATTTTAAACAATATAATTAGAGTTATCAATAAAATGGTAGAATTTTTAACCAAATAGTTTAATTTTCAACGTAAAAATATTAAATTTCAACTGAAGAACGAATTTTTAACCAAGAAGATTAATTTTCTAATAAAAACGACTAATTTTCAACAAAATACATAAATTTTCAAACGAGTGGTTAAATATGCAACTAAAAAAGATTAAATTTGAACTAAAAATAGAACAGTTAAATATTAAGTTTAAAAATTATCTTTAACAAAAGAAAAAGTATTTTTGTATGAAGAGTTAAATTTACAACTAAAATAATGAATCTACAACAATTAGGAAAAAGTTTGTCAATAAAAAAAAAAAACTAATTTTCTATAAAACAGCAGGATTCTTTACGCGCAAATTTTAATTTTATACTATGAAATGAATTTTTAATTATAATCATGAATCTTCACAACAAAAATTTTTTTATGAGAGAAGTTAAAGTTGTAATCCAGAAGTTTCGTTTTTTAACCAAAAAGACGAATTTTCAAGAAATAAAGAATTTTAAACTAAAAAGAACAATTTCCTACTAAAAATGGCGAATTAAAAAAAATACATGAATTTTCTAATAAAAAATATCAATTTTAAGCCAAAAAACGTCAAGTTCAATGCTCAATTTAAAAATTATTTTTTAACAAAACAAAAAACAATTTTTAATCAATTAGTCAAATTTTCAACGAAAGAGATTAATTTTCACCTAAAATACTTAATTATATTTTTGAAGTTATGGCTTTGACTAGATAAATTATATCAAATACTTAGCTGTTTATATTTTTTATTTGTCTACATGGTCTAAAATAAATATTTTTATTATTGTTGATTGATTTTAGAAGTTTTAAAAAAAATACCTCTAGCCCCGTTGGGATTCGATTTCAGATCTTTCAAATAATGAATCTTAAACAACGCAAAAAATTTTTAACAAAACAACTCAGAAATTGAATTTTTCGACTAAAAAGAACAAATTTTCAGTTAAAATCACAAAGATTTTTCGATCAAGAAACAAAAAAGTTCACACAATTCGTTGAATTTGTTGAAGAATATAAATGTTTTAATAATAATAGAAAAGTGTATTTCTATTAAAAAAATTATCTCACAATAAATTTTTTTCTTCCAAATAGATGAATTTGCAACGAAAATTATGAATTTTCAACAAATGAAGACTTATCAGTCAAAAAAGAAAAAAAAGTTCATAATAATTTTCGAACTTTTAAGTTTTAAGCTACAAATAGAAGTTTTCGTTAAACAGTTACATTTTAAAACTACACAAATAATATATCGTCCAAAAAGACAAATTTTTAACCAAAAAGATTAAATTTCTTCTAAGAAACATGAATTTTAAAAAATGCATAAATTGTGACATTATTATTTGAATTTTTAACCAAAAAATATAAATATTCAGTAAAAATGTCAAAGTGACATTTTTAGTAAAAAAGTCATTTTTAAGGAAATAATCACATTTTAAAATTGTGAAATAAAATTATGAAACTTGAACAAAAAAAGGAACTTTTAATAAAATATTGAATTACTACAAAAAAAAACACATTTTTTCAATCAAAAAGACCCAAGAAAAACCAAAAATTGTCAACGAATAAAAACTTTTGAGCCGAGAAAGAAAAAAATATTGACAGATATTTTAAAACTTCCAAGCAAAAAGAAAAATTTTTTGTTAATACAGTTGATTTTTTAAACGGAAAATATGAATTTTCAACAATAATATTATTTTTCAACCAAAAAGTTTCATTCTTAACAGAAAATACATTTTCAATTTCCAAAATTGATAACAATTAGAAAAAAAATATATCAAAGCAGAACAATTAATTCTCAAATAATATAATTATAGTAGGTATTTTGACCCGAAAATATGTTAATTTGAAAAAAGACCAGTGGAAATCCACCATGAAGGACAAATTTTAAACAAAATAGTTGAATTCTGAACCACAAAAGATGAATTTTCAACCAGAATAGTTGCATTTTTAACCAAATTTGACAAAACTTCTATCAAAAAAGATGAATTTAAAGCACAAGAAGGGGAATTAAAAAAAAACTTCTTAAATTTTCAACGAAGAAAGAGATTTAAATCCAATTTTCAACACCAAAATATGGATTTTTAACAAAAAAGTTAAGTTTCTACAAGGGTGAATTTATAACACAATCGTTGAATGTTCAACTCCAAAGTATGAATTTTCCAAAAAACAGTTAATGTTCTAAAAAAAATTAATTTTTCAGCCCAGGAAGAGGAATTTTTAAATACACATTAAAATTTACAATAAAGAAGAAAACTCTTTAATATAATTGTTGAATTTTCAATCCAATAATAAACTTTTCAACTAAAAATATAATTGTGAGAAGAAAGCAACTAAAAAAAAGAAATATAATTGTAAATACGAGATAAATAAATAAGTAACAAGAATTCATATCAAAGTGGCCACTGACTTTATTTTCAATTTCCCACGGTTTTTTAAAATAGAATCTGTTATAAGCGTGATAAAAAAATTAAAATTTCCAGGATTTCCTTGACCTACAGCCACCCTGATTGAACAGATTAACGCAGATAATGATAAAAATGATAACAAAAAATTACTGTATTATATCAAAATTTTTTTTACTTTACACATTGTTCTCGAAATTTAGATTGGCCGTCAATCCATTTCCTCTCTCCTATTATTTGCATTCCCATTCCCACCCTCGAAATTTCAGTCGCTCTCATTCCATTATTTCCTTCCTATTTATTTTTTTGCAACCAATGTATGCATACATGACATATCGAATGAAATCCAACCACGTACGCACAATATAATGTCGCTGGTTGCTTTGTCGGAGATGCGAAGGGTAGGTTGCACGCATAGTATGAATGTCTTTAAATAGTTGCAGCGAGTTTGACGCTCCAAGTTTTGACAGACAGGTACTCGCAGTACAATGAACCGGGTACAACAATGAACGTCCCGGTATCGATTTGTATGTGTGGAATCCCCACAGTGTGCACTTATTTGTGTGAGTAATCTACATGAGCATGATGTTGTTATGCATGTACGAATTCGAATACAATGCAAACGGGCAGCCTTAACCTGTAGGTCCTCTACCTGCCACTTTCCTGAATGGCGGCGCCTTCTAATGAAGATGGACGCATTCCAGGCCCGCAACGACAATGAAAGGGTGCTAGCCTGAAGCGCATGAGGCATCTGCAAATTGAACATTTGCAATTCAGAGTGAACACATTTTTTAGCTTCGTGATTAAAGGCAGTTTACTTTTTTCAATAATGGGTGATGTTCCACTAAGTCGCTTTTGTTTCTTAGCTTCATCTGTTTTTGAAAATCTATTCAACTAATCAAATTCTATAGTCTCTAGTCTACACTCTATCTCTAGCAGGGCTTCCAAGCCTCTATGCATTTGCTTGTTACAAAATTTTCGTGGCTTTGGGTACGAAGTGTGTGTACACATCCGCTGATGGCGCCACAGTTTCCCTCAACCCGGACAAGTTTATCGTCAGTGATGAGACGCATATAAAACTTTGATGGATGCGGTTGGCTTATCATTGACAGCGGACTTGACTTTGCTGATGTAGGGATTTTCCCTGCATCAGAACAGGAGTTCTCACACATTGAGGATGTGCAATGTTCACTGGATTAAATAAACGTATTATTTGTTGATTAAAAAAAATATATGTGAGTCTTTATTAAACCTTCTCCGAGGGAAAATATGGCGCCATCAGCGGACGTGCACTGGTACCTCGTGCCCAAATCAACTAACACATTGTAACAAGCAAACACATTGAGGCCTGCTGGCCCTGGTCTCTAGTCTCTAAATTCTTCCATCTCTCTCTAATGTACATCTTCTCCCTACCCTCTCACCTTTTCTGACTTCTCTCTTCTCTACCCTCTGACCTACTTGACTCCTCTTGCCATCACCTTGATTCGTATCCCTCCCATCTCTTCTAATTTTTCACCTCTTTTTCTCTAAGTAATACCCTATCAGACTTACCTCTTTTCAATAGGTATAAGTGTAACCCTTCAGACCAATTTCCTCTCGTACATCACACCTGTCATTTTTCCGTCCCAATTTCGCCCTTCTCTCCTCTCTTACAGATTCCCTTCAATTTACCTCAATTTGCATTTATCTTAATATTATGCGTTCATCTTCAAATTTATTATCAATTTTTCTACCAACTTTCACACCTCTGCTCTCTTCTTTCACATATCCTCTTTTCTTTCATCCTACTTTCTCACCTTTCTGACTAATTTTTTCCGTACCCTCTTATATATTTGACTTCTTTCCCCTCCACCTTGATTTGTATTCCTTCCATCCCTTTTATCACTTCTTCACCTATTTCCCTACAAGTCCTACTCTATAAAACGCAACCTCTTTTCAATACATGTAAACCGTTCTTACCCTTCACATTCTTATACATCACAACCATCAACTTTCCGTCTCACTTTTACCCTTCTTCTCTCCTCTCTTACAGATCCACTTTCCCTGTCCCTTAACACTAAGCATATTCATTTCCTTCATCGACTGCTGTTACTCCATTACGAGCAGTCTTCAATTCACCGACCACTACTTGCGACCTCTTCCCCCTCTACTGCACTAATCAGCGACGAACTCCCCGCCCGCGCCGCTGACTGGAAGCATGGTAAATTTGTCGAAGCAATACTTCTTGTTACTGCGCATGTATCGTTGAGCGCGGGCTTATTTAAAATGCATAAATTACTTCTTATCTCTGGTGACGTCAAGTTGTAGTTTAATGATAGAATTTTTAATAGAGTAACATTTCCCAAGTACATAAATACGCACACAAAATGTTTAATCAGTTATTATTTCAATTTTTAATTAACTAATAATAACTGGAATTTTATAGTTTATATAATAATATATAATATAAATAATAATTGTTATTAATGAGTAATCTTATTAATTATTTTTAAGAATTTAATAATTTCTAAAATATTTAAAATGTGACAAAGATTTCTGATAGTTTTTAAAAATTTCACAAGGACTTCAATGATTTCACAAAAATTTAAGTAATTTCAAAAATATTATCAATTATTTCTAAAAATTTTGAAATATTTTGCGTATTTTTTTAGAAACTTCAGATAGATTGCAGTAAGTTTAGCAAAAATTACAAAGTTTTTAAAACATTTTTCAGATTTCACAAAGATTTTGGGTAGATTAAAAAGATTATAAAAAGTTATGAATGATTTCCCAATGATTTCACAAAGAATTTAATAGCTTCACAAATATTTCGAAAAAGGTTTCCAAAGATTATAATAATTTCCTAAAAATTTAAAATGCTTGGCAAAGATTAAAATAACTTCACAAATATGACCAAATATTCCATATATTTCACAAAGATTTTGGATAGTTTTTAAACATTTGACAAAGGCTTAAATGATTTTACAAAGATTTATATAATTTCTAATATATCATTAAATATTTCTACAATATTTGAAATATTTTGAAAAGATTTTCGAAAATTATAATCAATTTCCGAAGATTTTACAAACATTTCAATATGTTGAAAAATTGTATCAAATATTTATAAAATATTTGAAATATATTTCAAAGATTTTCAAAAATTTCACAAACATTTCAATGATCTCCCGGATATATCACAAATATTTTAAAGGATTCGCAAAGACTTCGGATAGATGTAAATCGTTTCACAGGCTTCAATGATTTTAAAAAGATTTCAACAGCTTCACAAATATTACTAAAGATTCCAAAAATATTTCAAATGTTTGGAAAAGATTCTAATGATTTCCCAAACATTTCAAATATTTTACAAAGATTTAAACAAGTTCACAAATTTTACGAAATAATTAAAATATTTTACAAAAACTTGAATCATTTCCATGATTTTTTAAAGATTCGACAAAGATTTCAACAGTTTCAAAACTATCATCAAATATTTTTAAAATATTTAAATAATTTCCAAAGGTTTCCAAAGACTTCAGAAATATTTTGCGAATATTCCAATAATTTTTAAATGTGTCGCAAATATTATACCAAAGATTTTTAAAAAATTACAAATATTACCAAAGATTTCAGAAATATTTTACAAAGCTGTGAATGATTTTCCAAAGATTTTACAAAACTTTGACAATTCATTAAAGATTTCGGAATGTTTAAGAAGATTTTACAAAAACGTTAGTGATTTCACAAATATTTTAGGTAGATTTTTGGAAAAATTCAATCGATTCGACGAACTTAATAATTCGATTGTAGAATGGAACAAATCAATACTTTTCCCCTCCCTGATCGACTTCTGGGGGGTGGGGGTATTTTCCCCCAGCCCTCTTGGGTTACACCTAAAGGGATTCCTTTTTGTGGCAGTTCCTTGGGAACCAAAAATTGGTTTGACCAAAACCCCTTATTTTTTTTATTCCACAATTTTGCAAATGTATTCTAAATAACTAAAAATCGCTCTTCTAAAGGTAGATTTAGATGAATTTGAGCCTATTCGTTGAAGAATTTTGAAGCAGTGGTGAAATGGTTTTTGGTTTAAAATGTAACTCCTCTGGTCAAACCCTGGAAACTGATTTTTAAAAAAATGCCAGCGAGTTCCCAGAAGGGTGGATTCTCCTCGGTAGGAAATATGAGGTCGTTGCAAATGACCGTTTCGCGATGGAACTATTACACGTAACAGTATTATAGTAACGACGATTTCGCATTAAAGTAGCGGCGGAGCGGCTTATTAGTAAAAAGCATGACAAACGACTCGCGGTTTACCCCAGCTTAACCGTGGACCAACCCCAGTAGGGCCGTAACCAGTATGCAACACGGTTGCTCCCAGTGATATATTACGATTTTTAGTCACGCCTTTATACGAAAATAAATCCCGTCGGTTAACATGCAACTCCCCAGATTCTCCCGCAGTCCCCAAGCTGGAACTTGCGAATGCAAAAAAAAAAACGCTAGCTTTGCAAAATAAGGACATCGGCGCTAGTTAAAGTATCCCGAGCGTCTTATCTGTTCATTTTAGTTCAAAATTAACATTTATCGCGAAGAATACACTACCGTCGGAAATTACGGTGCAGCCAGAGCGAGTAGGTACTATCAAAAATCAACGTGATTATTGGTTCAAAAAAGCAAAAAGAAACTTTTTTTTCAGGTTGAAAAGCTTATTAAGTTCCACTTCAAATGACCCTTGAAGAAGATATTGGCAGCGTACATTAATTTTGAGGGATTTTTTTGTAAAATAGCTGGTTTATTAAAAAAGTGGTTACCAGTTGATCATTCAAAGTACTTCCCATCCCTAGCCACTACTTTCTCCCATCTTTGTGGTATCATGCGGATAGCACGTCGAAAAAACATCTCGTCTTTTGAAACTTTCCACGAATCGACCCATTTTTGGGCATGTCCATAAGTATTGAATCGCTGCTAATGAGAGACCATGAGTTACCTGATGAAAAATAAGGCCACCTGATGGGGATTGTATATGCATATAGTAATTATTTGCGTCGAGGCGATATTGTACAAGTAACGCCATCTATTAGAAATCACTCAAAATTAATGCACGCTCCCAATATTTCTAATTTTTTAAAGAAAATTCACAACGTGAGAAGTTTAAATTCGAATGCAAGAAATTTTCGAATTGGTTACTTCGACCTCAATTAGTGGCCAGTGATGTAGTGAAGGCTTGGCAGGGCCCAGCACCGAAAGGGTACTTTTTTTGAAAACCTGGCGACGATTGACCACTTTCTTGAAAACGGAAAATTTTTTCAGCACCGGGCTATCCATTAACTACAACACCAATTTGGGCTTTTTACCTCCCTCTTCCGAAAGTAACGTAGACGTTGGCTCAAAACGAATTGTACTTTTACAAATTAAAAAAAAATGTATATAAACTAATTATAGAATTTGATACAAAACACTAAATTCTTGAAATTGCAAGCTGCCTTATATTGATTTTTCAACAATATTGTTAAAATTTCAAACGAAAACGGTTTTTTCATCCAATGAGATGAATGAGACGAGTTGTTTCAAAGAATAGTCAAATATTCAACCAAATAGTAACAGTTTCAAGTCCAAAGACACATTTTCTCGAAGATAGTTAAATTTTTAACAACAAGTCACTTCTTAACCATAAAAAATTAATTTACAAAATTTTAAAAAAATAATTAGATATTTAATAAAATAGTAAAATAATTAACCAAATAAAATAATTTTAATCAAAGAAAAATGCATTTTCAATCAAATTTCAATTTTTAATGACGTTTTATTATAAAAATTAATTTCAGGAATAAATTGGATACTTATAAAACTCATGATTTCCTGAAATTTCAAAATTTTTAAATTTAAAAGGATTTTAAACAAAATGAAGATTTTGGAAATCTGGGGAAAAAAGTTTAGAAGTTTTTCAAGAATTTTGAAAGATTGCAAGGAAATGTAAAAATTGTCTCAAGATTTCTGGGAAAATTTTTAATAATTTTTTTATTTAAAAAATTAAATTTAAGAGAATATTAAGTGTAAAAGATTTTTTTAAATTCCTAATTTTTAAAGATTAAAAAGTTTTTTATTAAATTTTAAAGTTATTTAGAAGTTTTTGAATGATTCAAACATATTTAAAACCTGACAAAATTCCAAAACTTTTTGAACGAATTTTGCACTTTTTAAATGTTTTGAACGAAAACTTTAGAACTATTTTAAAAAATTTCTTAAGATTGCTGAGAAAATTAGAAAAGATTCCTTAGTTTAAAAATTAATTTTAAGAGAAAATTTAAAAAGACTTCAAAAGATTTCGAAATCTTCGTCTACTTCAACAGTATAAAATAGCCGAAAAAGATTGATTCAGAATCGATCACAAATAAAAAATATTTTATAATTTATTTCAAGCTTCTAGAAGTCCTAAATATCTTTTAAAGAAGCTGGAATTTTTCCTAATATAGTGCAAAATTCTAGGAAATAACAAAATTGCTTTCAATTTTCCATGTTCTTTTCTGACACATCCGCAATTACAAAAAATCTTTGACTTTTTTCAAGAATCTTAGAAAAATTATACTTATATAAATTTATAAAAAAACTTTTTATAATAAATTTCTTTGGTTCAGTTAACAAAACCTAATTTTAGTTTAAATTCAGGCGTTCAAAGCCTTTTAACAAATGAATAGTCATTTAGAATTTTTAATTTGTATTAAAAATTATTTTCCCTTTAAAATCGAAAAGCAACTTGATTGGTGCTAATAATAGTAACAAATTAATAAATCGTTAATGAATGAATCGATAATATTTAATTAGGTCTGCATTTTTTAGTTTATGAACTTAGAAATTTAAAAAAAACCATTTATTTGTTTATAATTATATATATATTATAATTAAATTTAACTAATAAATAATAAATATCCCCTGTTGAATGTGAGCTCATAGACATAGAGGTATAATTTTCATTTCTTATTTTTCATTGCTTAATTAAAAAATAAATTGAATAGAATTTTAAACAAAACGTCAATTTTGAAATATTTGGAAAAACCACTTCAGAAGCTTTTCAAGAATTTTGAAAGTTTTAGAGTGAATAAAAAAATGGTCTTAAGATTTCTGGGAAAACTTCAAATAATTTTTTATTGTTAAAATCAATCTTAAGAGATAAAAAGTTACAAAATGTATATAGTTGCCTAGAACTTAAAAAGATTGTGTAAAAGATTTCAAAAACAAATTTTCCAGTTTTTTAAGATTGCAAGATTTACAAAAAATGTACGTAAATTTCAAAGATATTTAGAAGATTTGGAAAGATTGTTCATCATGTTCTATCATATATAGAAAGCACTGAATGTTGATTGGATAAGCAAGGGGAGTTCTAGATCAAAATTACTACCTTACCGACTTCTAGAACATTCCACATATCAAGCAGTTTATATTCATGGTAAGTATCTCGAATGTTCTTGAAGGGTCTCGGTGACGCTACAAAATGATATTGCGCAATTATAACGTCACCGGATCCCTTCTAGAACAATAGAATATTCTAGAAACTTAGCATGGATATAAACCATTTGAGCTACAAAATGTTCTCGAAGTCGGTAATGTGGAAATTATCATCTATACTCCCCTTGTCTATCTACACTCTACTCCCGATAAAAAAACATCTGCAGTTTCCTTAGGAAAGGAGCCGCGGCATCGCAATAGAAGATGTACTCAGTCAAGCCGGAAAAACAGCCCGAGGGCCGCACTTTAAGTGCGTTAATTGCATCAGGTTACGTCATGTGGTAAAATGTAATATAAATAATTCATGCGACCCTGCCTGTTTACGTTTGGATGATCTCGGCTTCGGATCAAAGCCAAGGCAAGCCATGCCCGCAAACGGCCTTATATCGGGAGTTGAGTTTATTATAGTAACGTCAAACTACCACTTCCAAATTATTAAAAATTGTTCCTTATCGTATTGATAGAACATTGTTCCACCCTCTACACGGAATCTTCTTAATCCCTGATGTTCAGTTATTAGAGTCGTTAGTTTAACGGTTAATATAGGTGGCCGAACCAACAGTGGGGTTTAGAATGATGGTGATTAATACGCGAGGTCGACAACGAGTAATCCTCATTACAAAACCGAGCGCGAGTCGAGCGAT
>NC_046661.1:102658791-102687565 GCF_010883055.1 Belonocnema kinseyi | reverse complement strand
GAGGTTGAAATTAGTGGAAGATTAGTCTCGGACATTAGGGTCACTTAGTGTAACAGTAACACCCGGTTTCTCATCGACGTGCAGAGGCTTCACAACGATGCAGACCAACCACCAATCTAAATTTAAATCTACGTTTTAACACGTTCTAGTACGTAGTACGATTTACCTGTATTCGGAATTCCTGATAATCGGAATTTGATCCTCTACATCCACTCAATGAAAAGGCAAATAAATTATTGCAATTTGAAAAATTGAGATAATTAATAGGTCTGGTTTCATTTAGTGCGTTTAAAGGCAATTCATACCCCAGCAATAAATTGATGAAGAATTTAACGAAATTGAATCAGTTGTGGAATTTTAACCTTTAATTCTTTAATTGCCAAACCCTGGTCCCGTTGAATACAAATTCTGAAAAAAATCAGTAATAATTTATGGGCATTTTTGATCGATTTTTGGAGAGAAACAATTTTTATTTTTTATAATTTTCTCGGATTCTATTGAGTACGAGATAACTGAAAACCACCTCACGAGATGTGGAATAGTTAACTTTGATCTAATGCACGCATTGATTTTGCGAAATTTTAAACTAGTTACGTAAAACTTAGGAAAATCAAAAATAGTGAAACAGCCGCAACATTCATTTTTGTGCAACATGGACGATTTTTACTATCTTTTTTTTATCATTCTCGTCATAATCTCATAAAGCTAATACAGAATATTAAAATTCAATAAATAAATATTTTGCCAAATTTTAATTTTTGTATTTGTTACAAATTCTCAAAAAATGAGAAGTTTATGCGAGACAAGGTTGGAAAACGCTAAGCTCTCGGATTCAATAACACGTTTGACGCTCAAAAATTCTGAAATTATTTTCTTTTAATTTATGCTAATGCAGAATAACAAGGCGCTACTTTTTTCTATTTACATTTTTTTAGTCCGACGATTATTTTTGATAAATAAAATTGAAAACCCAGAAATTTTTCCTCGAAAGTGAATAAGTGATTACAATACGAAGCATCACAACTGAGCCAAATATTATAAAAACTGTTTGAAATTTGGTAAGAGTGCAAAGTGTGCTCTAGAAATTCATATAAAACAATACTTCAATGAAATTACATTTTATTTGAAAATATTCATATTGTACATTAAGGCTGGTCGCTAACCACCCTTTTCTAGATTCAACAACAAAAATTATCGAGATTTTAATCAAAATTTTAATCTCGTAATATCTTTAACATAGAACCATTTATAAACGGAATTAGACAGTTTTTTAAATAAAAATAAAAAATTTTCAACTAAAAAGATAAATTCTCATAAAAAAAGTGACATAGTTTATATTTCAATAAAAAAGATGAAATTTTGTTTTTAATTATTACCAAAAAGAAGAATTTTCAACTCATAACAATTTTTTATTCAATGAAGAAATAAAAATTTATTTTAACTGTTGAACCTTAATAGCTAAAGACGAATTTTCTCTACAAGAATTGAATTTTTGACAAAAATATGACTTTTCAGCAAAAAATTAAGTTTCCATGAAACTGATGCATTTTTACTCAATAAAAATCAAATTTTAAACCAAGAACATTATCTTTTTACTAGAAAGCTAGAATTTTCAACTAAAAAATATCAATTTTAAAGAAATGAGAAAGTTACATTTTCAGTTAAAAAAATAATTTTAAGCCAAAAAAAGGCTCTTCGACTAAACAGTTAAAATTTCAACTAATGATATGAGCTCTCAATAAAAAAAATTAATAATCTTAGCAAAGTGATTAAACCAAATCTTTCAACAACAAAAATTTGAATACTCAAGAAAAGAAGAATAATTTTCAACCAAAAGGTTGCATTTTCGTTAATAAAAATTATATTTTTACTAAAACAGATGAATTTTCGAATCAAAAAGATGGATTTTTAAAACAATAATTACATTTTCAGCAAAAAAATATTCTGCGAAAAAAATTGAATATTCAATTTAAGTAGACGAATTTTACAAAACAAATAGAATGAATTTTCAACAAAATAGTTGAACTCTATAAGAAATAGTTGCATTTTTATCCAAGAAATATTCCATTTTTGCTACGTATTAAATTTAATCAAAAAGTAGATTTTCTATGAAATATTCAAATTTTCAACAAAACTTTTTTCAAACTAAAAAATAATTCGTTTTTGGTTGAAAGGTGATATTTTTTAGTTCAAAATTCGTATTTCCTTAACTATTAAATGTTTTTTTTCTATTTCAAAATAAATGGTTTTAAATATTTTTGTTTACAAAGCTTTATTTATTAGTTGCATATTTAACTATTTGTATGAAAATTAATCTCTTCGCTTGAAAATTTAACTATTCTAGTTAGAAATTTAGCATTTTAATTATAAAAGTTCAGCTTTTCGGTTTGAAATTCAACTATTTCGGTTGCAGATTAATTATTTCAGTTTAAATTCATCACTTTGGTTTAAAATGTAACTATTTTGTTGAAAATTGGTGTTTTTTGGTTAAATATTAATATTTTTTAACTGAAATTTTAACTTTTTCTTAAAAACTAATCTCTTTTGGTCAAATTTAACTATTTCAGTTGAAAATTTATCATTTTATTTGCAAATATTTAATAAATATTTTTGGTTCGAAATTCAACTGTTCCAGTTAAAGATTCAGTATTTTATGTAAGAAGCATCACTTTGGTTCGAAATAATGTCACTATTTTCTCACAAATTTTTTTTTTATTCGAAAATTAACTTTCTTAACTGAAACTTTAATTATTCGATTTTTAATTGCAAATTTCATTCCCAATATATAGAATTCCTGAAAAAACCAAGAATTCAACGACTAAATTTGGAAAACCAGCATAAAATGTTCCAATTATAATTTGAAGAAAGATCCTCTTAAAAAAAAGAGAAATTCATAAAAAAGAAAAAATGTTGGACAAAAATAAAAAAGAGGAAAGAACCATGAGAAGGAAACCAACCAAATCCCTTTCCTTCTCTTTTTTATTTGTTTCGCCTTTTTATTTTTCTTACCATCAAATCACAATAAATAAAAAATATTTGTAAATTTTGGAAATTATGGCGGATATTATTCATAAATGTTTTTATTGTAATTTGATAATAATAACAATGCAAAAGACGAAATAAATAAATAAAAAAAGGTAGGTGATTTGGTTGGTTTCCTTCACATTTTTCTTTCATCATTTTTATTTCTGTCCAACAAAAGTTTTTCTTTTTTAGGATTTTTTTTATAAAGCTTCTTTTTTGAAATTATAATATGAACATATAATGGTTGTCCAAATTAGATTGTTGAATTCTTGTTTTTTCTTTCTGGAATTCTATACATTAACTTGATTATTGGACGTCGAATAGGATTTTAAATTTAATTTTAATCTAATTTAAATTTCTTAAATTTCTCTTTTTGAGGTTAAAAATTGAACTTTTTAGTTAAAAAATAATCTTTATTGTTGAAAAAGTAATTTTTGTATTTAAAATATTAATAATTTAAAGCGCTTCCACATCAATTTAACCTGAAAGAGCATATTTTTTTATTTTCGTCAGAAATTGCCTTGATGCCCAGTTTTTACACTATGTCTATTCACTTTAAAAATACATTTTATTCGGAATATCAGTAAGTTAAATATGTACTGAATTGTAAGCATAAGAAGATAAAATTTAAATTGTTTCTAGTTATTATGTATGTTCTTGAGATATTTGCGAAAACCTAGGAAATCTCATGGAATTTTTTTCCAGGATTTGAAAAACTCCTTTTTATATTTTTTTAATTAAATATTCTGAGACAAAAACTAGAGCGGGTATCTCATCACTGAAGGATGACCCACTACTGATGTACCTTTCCTTTTTTTATTCCTTTAAAATTCATACCATTTTTTAAAACTTTTATAAATAAACCTGTCCGTGCAGCCAAAAGGAGTTGAAAAACATATTTTGTGAGATAAAGGGTAGCTTCAGATAGAAAATATCTGATTGTGGGGGAGGGGGGGGGGGGGGGGGGGGGGGGGGGGGGTGGATACAAGCCTACAAGGCATGATAACTTTTCACAGTTGTGCCCTTGTGGTACATTATGTTTCAACATCAATATAAATTCGTATACTCCCATCATGACTTCAACTCTGTCGGAATCTCATTTTGCCTTCTACATGGGTTAACAACGAAAACACGTGCTCCCAGCGGCGTCGACTTATGAACTTCCACTCTTAATGGTTCATGAAATTGCCTTATATTTCACGTCCAGCCCTACTTCAACCCCATTCCATACACACCCCCGTGAACGTCAAGGTTGGACAGACTTAAGTGAGGATGTCAAGAAAAAGACTCCTACGGAATTTTTAAATTTTGTTTGTTCATTCGAAGGATTTCTAGTCTAAAATTAAGGACAAAAATTAAAGTTTGTCTCGTGATAAGGGGCCGTAATTCGTGGTGCTGAGAAATCTTAGATTGGTGCGCTGGAAGTCTTAGGAGAACTCTTGGAACTCTTGGAACTCATAGAGCTCTTGGAAATCTTTCGCCAAGCGTGGACCATTCACGCCACAAAGAATCTACACGTTTGTGACGCACACACTTCCTCGGTGAGTCGAACTAACGGCCGACTCGATCCGAACGCCGCCGAGTTTAGCCGAGTCTGATTTCTCCTGGAGAGTCCTGATCTCGAGAAGCATTGGAAATCTAGATACTCCCGGAAATCTCAAAGAAATCTCCCCTTTCCCTTGTAAAAAACCGTAACAAAATATTTCTACAGCCCTCCCCCTTTCTCTTACTGTACGTAATTTTCAGTTTCTAGAAATATATTACTAGTAATTGTTATAGAATTAGGCAGTGTGTGCGGGAACTTCTTTTTCAAACTTTCCGGATTTTTCCTTGGCCAAATTTATATAAAAAAAGATCAAGTTTTAAAATCAAATTGAAGAATTTTAAAGAAATAAACGTTTTTAACTCTATAAATAAATAAATGTTTATCTAAATTATTGACCCTTCAAGCCAAAAGGCGAATTTTCTCTACAAAAACTGAATTTCATGCAAAAATACATCTTTCGGCAAACAAATAATTTTCCACGAAACTAATGCATTTTTAACAATCAGAAGTAAAATTTCAAACCAAGAAAATGTCTTTTTTTGCCAAAAAGAAAATTTTTTAACTAAAAAAGATCAATCTCGAAAAAATCGAAAAGATTTATTATCAGTTAGCAAATAAATTTTAAATCAAAAAAGGTTTTGACACTTATAAGTTAAATTTTCAGTCAAAAAAGATTAATTTTCAATAAATCAGTAACTTTCAACTAAAGAATGAAATTTGAAATAAAAATACAAATAAAGAAAAATGATTTCTTAACAGAGTGATTCAACCGAATTTTTCAAACGAAATAGTATAATTCACACAATTGTTGAATTATCTATTAAAACGTTTAATTTTTATCAGACAAATTTTATATTTTTCTTAAAACAGATGAATTTTGACTATTTTTTTGTTGTTTTTATAAATAGTAGAATTTTCATCCGAAAAAGATTCTAGTTGACTTTCCAAGATAAAAATATGAATTTTTTAACAGAAAATAAGTTTCTAAAAAGAAAATTGAATTCTAAATCCATAAAGACGAGTTTTTACAAACAAAAAGGATGACTTTTTAACAAAATAGTTTAATTCTCTACCAAGTAGTTCCACTTTATCCAAGAAAGATGACACTTGCACTAGAACAGACGAGTTTTCAATAAAAAACGACACATTTTTTTTTTTAGTTAAACTTTCATCTTAAAAAGATTTCAATTCATTTTTCAACAACATAATATAAAATATAAACAAAAAGTAAATTTTTTACGGAATACTTAAATTTTCAACAAAACAGTATCATTTTTAAACAAAAGGCATGAAATTTCAATAAAATAGTTTAATTTTCAACCAAACAATTGTATTTTTTATCCATGAAAGATGACGTTAGTTTAAAAATGGAGGAATTTTTATTCAAGAAGAAATAAAAAAGTAGCTATATTTCCATCCAGGAAAGATTTCAGTTGTCTTTTCAACAGCAAAATATTAGATTCAAGAAAAAAGCAAATTATCTATAGAATAGATAAATTTTCAATAAAACAGTAGAATTTTCAGCCAAAAAGTATGAGATTGAAATAAAATTGCTGAATTTTTATTTAAAAAATCCTTTAAAAATAGTTGAATTTTCATCCAAAGAAGATTCAAGTTCACTTTTCAGCCCCAAAATAATCATTGTAAACAATATGAGATAATTTTCTGCTCAAAATCGATTTTTTAACAAAAAAGTAGGACGTCTTTACAAGATTATTATTTTCAAACAAAGAGTTACATTTTTGTCCAAGAAAAATAAAAGTTCTACCAAGACAGATGAATTTTTAAATCGAAGTTAAATTTTCAAAAAAAAAAAAAAAACAGTGGAATTTTCATCAAAAAATATTTTAACTGAAATCTTTTAATTCTTTCATGCTCTGTTTAATCTTTGAAATATATCTGGCATCTTTGTAAAATAATAGAAATTTTTCCTGAAATATTTTTAATCTATTAAAAATATTTGAAATATTTAGTCATAATGGTGAAGCTATTTAAATCTTTGGGAATTCTTTAAAAAAATCTTCGCGAAGTATTTAAAATGTTTCAGAAAAATTCGGCAATTTTTTCGAAATTATTCAAATCTTTGTGAAATATTTGGGAAGTGATTGAAATCCTTGTGACATCATTTACACATTTCTGAAATCTTTGAAATCTGTGTGAAATCATTAGAAAATCATTGATATCTTTGTTCAATTTTTGAAATATTTGGGAAATAATTGAAATCTTTATTTAATCTATCCAAAGTCTTTGCGAAATATTTGAAATCTTTGAAATATTGGGGAATTCATTGAAATCTTTGTGAAAGGTTGGTTGACGTTTCTATAAAAATCTTTGCAAAATCATTGAAATCTTTGTGAAATCTTAGCAATCTTTGGGATATCATTGAAATCTTTGTGAAATGTTTGTAAAATTTTTGTGAAATTTTCGAACTATTTGTAAAATCTCTAGGAAATCATTAGAGTTTTTTGAATATTTGAAAATAACTTGAAATCTTGATGAAATAATATAAATCTTTGTGAAATCCTTGGAATCTATCAGGAATCCTTAGGAAATATTTGAAATAATTGTTGAATCTTTGAAATCTTAAGGAAATACTTGGAATCTTTGTGCAATCTATGAAATCTTTGGGAAATCATTGAAATATTTGTGAAATATTTGTAAAATTTTTGTGAAATTTCGGAAAATATGTGCAAAATATTTGAAATCTATTTTCAATTATTAGAAAATCATTTAAATCTTCACTCAATTTTTGAAATTGATCTGAATTCCTAGTGAAATAATATAAATGTTTGTGAAATCTTTGAGACGTATTTAAAATCTTTGTGAAATCTTTATGAAATGATTGCATTCTTTGCCAAATCTTTGTAAAATCTTTTGAATTTGAATCTTTTGAATCTTTAGGTAATTAAAAATAAAATGATATCCTATATGTACCAGAAATTTTCGAGGGTGACCTTAGTTTTCAACTTGAGGATGATCTT
The DNA here is from genome assembly GCF_010883055.1 of Belonocnema kinseyi. NCBI lineage: Eukaryota > Metazoa > Arthropoda > Insecta > Hymenoptera > Cynipidae > Belonocnema > Belonocnema kinseyi. Next base: position 102,680,014 of record NC_046661.1, on the reverse strand, counting down.
CAAGGTTACTTCAAGGTCATTAAAAAAAATGGGAACGCCTCTTTTGGAAACCGGAAATCGAAAGCAAGGAAAATTTTCCATTTAAAAGTTTACTTAGGTCATATGTTCTGGATGATCTTGAAGGTCACCCTAAGTTCATTCTTACACAAACAATGTTTTGAGGGCTATAAGAACAGCATTTTCGGAAAATATTCCGTAGGGGGCAAACTTATGTAAGTATCACGTGTTCATGATATTCTAAGCTTTGACCTTGAATCTGTCCTGACGGCCGTTTGAAGGTCACGACTGCTCATGTCGGATAAGTAAGGTCAATTTTTAGTGTTAAAGAAAGACATTACCCAAGGTATTTTTAAAGTCGCTAAACCTCAACCTGTTTGTGATGAATGTGACTTTCGTTTTTTAAAACATTGTTTTGAGTTGAAATGACTTTATGGCGACTTTTAATGTCATTCGAAACATACGACATAAGTATATGTTTAAATGTAAAATTTTTCGTTATTTCTGATTTCCGGGAGAAAAAAGGGGCGTTTCTGTTGAAAAAATTGACCTTTAGATAACCTTGAAGGTCACTCTCAAGGGAAAACTACGATCACGATCCGGTTCCTTATCAAAAGTCACTACGGGAATGACCTTGAACTTTGTGAAAAATAGCTCACTTAAGAATATACAGGCCTGTCTGTTACTTTTGTGACACCCTGTATATTAACGACTCACGATACTCTGGTATATTAAACCGAGAAAAAAAGTCTAAATCATTTCTCGTATCACCTCGATCGAATGCACAACTCGTACCTGCACTTCTTAATTCTGTAGAAAATTAAAATAGGAATAACTCTGTGGAGTGTTTGTAAGGGAGATGTGCTTTCGGAAAAACCGGCAATAATATTCTGGATTTTTTAATTGCGGAGTATATGCAAATGTGACAGCACTAGGGGATAAAATTATTTCACACCTCATGGGTCTATAGAGCCCGAAAAGGAAGAAAGAGGAGAAATGAAGTGAGAATTTGATGTCAGGATTCAACTATAAGGCTGGTAGGCTGGTGGGATGCGCAAATTGTTGAAACGATATGATGAATCATACGTCCTTAGTCTATTCAGCTTCTCAATTATAATCGCACTCCGAAAGTCCTTCCTGAGTCGTGCCTACCTTTTATCATGCAAAACTCGCATAACAGAGTCGACGCGACGCGACAGGGTTATCCGCACAAAAGCGCGTAACGAGAGGAAGTTTCCACCCCCGAGCGACTTGAACTGTTCGAGGTAACGAAGGACCGACATTTTGCGTCTTTATCTTTCGCAAAACGGAAATGAATGATGCCTAACGCCTTTACATTGGAGGCTAAAAAATCTGTTATCCAAGACCATCCACCAGAAACTTTCAGGATCGGCTAAACAATTGAAAAGAATTTTCTGTTCAAACAAAAATTTTGCAGTTTGATTAGGGGCCGTACTTTTTGCATTGGCTATTCACTTAGAATTTATGTTAGTCTCTGTTAGTTATTTCCGAGTTCCAGAAAGACCACTTAGCCTACTCTAGCGAAGACCGTAGTGACGACCAGAGACGACTAAAGACGATCAGTGACATTCTCATTGTAAGTTTCGGTGATAGCAGGCTCACGACTTGGTTGTGTATCTTTTTTCTTGCAACATGAATAAGTGAGAGTCAGAAAGACAGGTATCTTCGCGAGCCACAGACCGTTCTAATGTATTTATTTAATTATTTATACCCAGCTTTACCACGGAAGTTAATAATTTTAAGAATTTTTTTTACCTTATTGTATTAAACATACACGAGTATTAATTTTGATTTTTCAAAAAGGAACAATAATTATCTTTCTATAACTAGTAAGAAAATGGGTTATATTATTAGTATTTTTTTTAATAAAAAAAAATTGAATTTTACCAAACTCTACGAATCTTGAACAAAATAGTGGAAAATTAGCCAAAACTAATAGGCTTTGAACCAAATAGTTTAATTTTCAATAAAATAGATGAATGTTAAACAATATAATAGAATCCTCAACGAAAATATATTGATTTTTTACTACTAAACAGTTGGATTTTTGACCACAAAAAATATTAAATTTCTAACAAAAGAGGATTTTCTCGAAAAATAGTTGAATTTTCAACCAAGAAGGGTTTCAGTTAAGTTCTTAATGCCAAAGTCTGTTTCAACAAAAAAGTTGATATGAAACCAAATAGTTGAGTTTCATTCAAAAATGAATTAATTATCAAGCTAAGTTCTGCCCTCCTCCCCTCCTAACCCTCCCTTATTAACTAAAGTTTGGTGGGATGGACCTTACAACTAGAAACTCCACCAAGTGACGAATTTATACTTAACATGTACATGATTTCGACTCAGAAATAAACTTATAGCATAAAGGTGGCGGTTGGGCTTATAATATAAACAATGAATAATACAAACTATAAAATAGCCTTGGAAAGGACTGGAACTTCAATTGAGAAAAGGCATGCAGACGGTAAATGTGAAGGTCAATTTTCAGGCGACGAATGGAGACTGGGTGTTTTTAATGCTACGGGGTAAATGATCCCAAGGCAAAAGCATTAGGAGAAACTATGCGCGTCAAGAAACTACATATTTTATGCAGACAAAGAAAAATATATGTGAAAGTAGACACATAGAGAACGGGGTATTAAAAGGCGGATTTGAAACATGGTCAGGAGTAAATAGTGAATCATATGGTAGGCAAGAAGCAGGTCTGATTTAAAATGGAAGAGCGAAGCAGCATCTCGGAGATCATGATTTTGTATCTTCCAGCCTGCTGTGGGCTAGAATGAAAGTAGGAATCAGAAGATTATTTATCATAGCATGCTACAAGTCAATCGATAGTGATTCCAGAGAAGTGAAAGACGCCTTCTGGGACACTTTAAATGACACAATAAACATCTGCGAACATGGGGAAAGAATAATTGTACCAGGAGACATGAACGGTTGGGTGGGCATCCAAAATCAGGATACAGAAAGAGTATTAGGTAATTTTGGGGATCCAAGAACAAACCGTAATGGAGATAAATTAGTTGGCTTATGTTCAGAAAGGGATCTGCTTATCACAAATACTTGTTTTAGGTATGAAATGATCCACAATTACACCTGGTCCAAAGGAAATAGCCGCAGTATGATTGACTTTGTTTTCGCGGATGAAAGACTAAGAGAGCTAGTGAAAGATACAAGAGTCATGAGGGGTTCTGAATGCAACACTTATCATTACCTTCTGATATCTAAAATAAACTTAGGTCGGGTAGGGAGGAAAAACAGAACCAAGAAAACAAAACTAACGCAAATCAAAATTGAGAACCTACAGAAACCGGATGTGTGAATAGATTTCCAAAATAAGATAATCGAAAGCATAGATAGGGCACCTGGCAGGCGCTTATAAAAAAACAAATATATAGAGGTCGCATTTAAAATTTCCGGGATATCATTGTTAAATGTGCGATCGAAGTGTGTGGTACCGCGGTTGTGGGAAGAATGTCTGGTGTTGCGTGGTGGAATCATGAAATTCAGGCAGTACAAAAAGCAAAGAAAGAAGCATACAGGAGAACTTTACACATCGCAGCTCTTAGCGAGAAAGAAAGAAATAGATGTATAAATTATTACACACACAATAAGAGGATATTCAAACAATTAATTCAGGAGAGTAAAGATAAAATTAGAGCAGAAGAAGAGAAGAAAATACGAAAAGATTTTGAACGAAGCAAGAAGCTACTTTATACAAAAAATAAAGGGAAATAAAAGTACAGAATTTTTCAATATAAAAAATATTAATAGCGAAATGCTATAAAATGCAGAAGGGATACTAAATGCTTTAAAAGACTATTTTAGAAGACATTTCGTGAATAAAGCTATAGGACAGGCTGCCTGGGTAGACTGTATTAACATATCAAGTTTTTTAAGGTTAAATACGATCTAATTAAAAAATTACTGGATTTCTATTTGTATGACGTTTAATTATTCCGAATTAACAATTTTCATCATTTTTATTTGATCGAATCAATATTTACCGTTAGCTTAAGTTTTCCTAACTGCCGTTTATCATCGTCTTTATTTTTTACGAGTTACTATTTCTCCCAATTTGAATTTTTCCAATAATGGTACTTGGCACATCTGATTTTTATTTTTGATCCGCATCAATTTTTATTTTTCAAATTGACATTTATCACGTTTTTGTTATGCCTAATTACCATTATTTTGTCATAATTTTTATTTTTCTGAATGTTTGCTTGTCGTCACTTTCATTCTTACGAATGGACGTGTAACTGATATTTCATTTTTTTAACAGCGTCCACATAAAAATAATGGCGCAATATTCAATTAATCCAATCAAAAATTTAAATTAAAGATTCTGATTAGCTGATTTGAATTTCACTCTATTATTTTTACGCTATTTTCATTTAAAGTAAAAATTTTGTTAAAAAGTGCCATTGAAAAATAAAAATATTAAGAAATGGCTATCCAGAAACATAAAAATGATAAAAAAATTAACAAATGGTAAGTTTAATTAAATCATATGAAATTACGTCACAATTTTAATGTATACATTAAAACATTATTATATTAAGAAAATTTTCCATTCATAATTGTTTAATTATCAGGGCATTTATTTTTAAAAATATTTTAAAAAATGGAGTTTACTTTTTAATTTGAAAACCATCTATTTTTAGCGCTTCAATATATGTAATATTTTTCATTATCAGATTTCAGGGGAACAATTCCAAAATCTTAACAATCGGAAAAATGGTGAAAAGCGATAAAAATGATTTAAATGTAAATATATTATTTAAATTGTGTAAAACCATCACTTTAAAAAAAGTCATTTTTAAAAATAAAAATCTAGCTTTATAACATATATGTTAAATTGTTCACCATTAAAATATAAAATGGTACAAAAAGGATAATTTAAATAATTAAATTTTCTTGACTTGTGGAGTTTGTGTTCAAGCAAAAGAAATCATACAAATTATTGATAAATTTCTCTTTCTATACTTTTATTTTATCCTCAAACATTAATCTTGACTTAAGTATTATTACAACCCCAACTTCCTTTAGTCGCTAATAGATTTTCTCGTAGAATTATTTCACGAATAGGTTCGTAAGTTTTTAAAGGCAATAAAAATTAATCCAACTTAAAACTTCAAGACTCATTTTGTAGAAAGTTGGATACTTGTAAGGTTGGGCTATCTAAAAGTAATATTAACGGTTGGCAGTAAAAAGGCAATTGATAGGTGTTAGAACCAAGTATAATGGATCTTATTCGTCCCCTTTTTCAAAGTTTTATATATTGTCAATTTCTTTGATTTTCATGACAAATGTTAATTCCTTTTTAGGGTTTCGTAGTCACAGGTATATACCCTTATATTTTCGATCAATCCATCGTAATTTCTTCGAAGGAGGGGAAGTGATGGGAAATTAAGGGAGAAGAATTAGAAGAAAGGGACAAACGAGGAAAAGAAAAGTAGGGGAAAAAGTAGGGAAGACATGAGAAGATAAGAGTAGGTAAAAAAGTAGGGAATAGAGAAGAGATTGTGAGAAATTAGGAAAGGGGTAGTAGGAGAAGTAAGGACGAATTATAATAGATCGGCAGTGAAAATGAGGGGCGCTCAGGAGAAACGATAAGAAATTATAGGAAATAAGGTGGAAGGAAAGTAGTGGATATAGATGAAAATAAGTGGATGGAAAGTGGAACAACTAAGGGAAAATAAGGGGAATGAAAGTAGGAGAAGCGAGTGCAGGAAACGTAGGCGAAATTACAGCAGGGGAAGTATAAGGAGGGAGGGAAGTGGGGGGAAATGATTGAAGGGAAAATAGTGAATATAAGGGAAAATGAGAGTCGAAAAAGCAGGTGAAGTGAGTGGAAATGAGAGAAGGGGAAGTAAGTGAAGTAAGAGGATTTAAGTGAAGTAGTGTTCAGATGACTTAAAAGTAATATTTGCAATGTTTGAGTATAAAAAAAATGTTTTAAAAATTAGAAAATTCGAAAGATTTCAAGATAATTAAAAAATATTTTCAAAATTTTTAGGAAAATTTGAAGTTATTTTTTATATTGAAAAATTAATTTCAAGTGATTTTTAAATCTTTCAAAACATTTTAAAATATTTCCAAAATTTTCAAGAAAGAATCTCTAGACTTGTTTAAAATATTTTTATTATTGTAAGAAACATTCCAATCATTAGTGATGATATTTAGAAGTTTTAAACAAATTTCAAAACTAATTTAAAATTTGAGAACATTTCAAATATATAAATCAATATAAATATATTTTTAATGATTTCGATATAAAATTTCGATACGTTACGAGAAAATAAGAAATATTAAAAGGTTCCTGGGAAGACTTAAATTATTTTTATGTTAAAAAATTAATTTAAAGAGATTTTTGAAAATGATTTTAAAAAATTTCAGGAGATGTCCAAAATTCTCCAGCAAAAATTTGGATACGTAATGTTGTATGAAAAATCTTTCTAAATGAAAATTTTTTTATAAAACATTCCAAATTCTTGTTGGAAAATTATGGGTATCTTTTAAAATATTTTGAAATAATATCCAAAAATGTCTTAAAACTAATTTTCTAAAGATTTTTTGATAACAATTTTCCTAAATGGAATTTTATTTTATTGTTTATGAGTGGAAGTATAGAACAATACCGGTCTATTGCTAGCAATAAAAAGGATGGAAGTTAACTCGTTCAATTTAAAGAGGACCTGATTCTTAATAGGACCAGACAGCAATTTCATTTGATTTAAGGCCACAATAAAAAAAAAGCTTTTTAAGCATTGCTATTCGATTTGCATTTTATTTGTTTCTCAGTTTACAGAGTACGCTAAACGTTTGTTTTATTCTCTTTGATCTTTTTCACCATTGAATCGTAAAAACAAAAATAACAATTTTTGTATAATTCTGAAGAAAATTTCAAGTCAACACGTAAATAAATTTTTATTAAATACTTTTATTCGCGATTTATATTAAAACTAAAAATAATTCTATATAACATTTTTATTTTCAGTAAAGGATTTGTTGGGTAAATAAATTAAATAGTTTACAGGCTGCAATTCAATTCAATTTTTTTTATTTAAGATCAAAAAGAAATGTATTTTATCATTAATTATATAATGTGAAATAATTTAATTAATAACAAATTAATTTTTTTAAACCTATCTTGGATAAAAAAAATTTCTAAAGAAAGATGCAAAAAAATACAATTTTTTTTAGCAGGAAGGGACAGCAACGAAACCGCGATGCACTATCCTGACTTTCGAGAATCAAGTCAGGGTTTAGCAAACCCATCGCAATCATACCTTAAATATCTACCGTAAGTACTTCAGAACTAGAGAAAGTAAAAGAAAATCAAAATTTATGAAAACTCAGCGCATCGTGCTTTCGTTGCTGTTCCTGCCTGCTCATTTTTTGTTTTTATTTTTTTGCTTGATAAGGGTAGTAGCAAAAAATTGCTGATTACATTTTACAAATCTTTTTAAGGGTTATTTGATAATGACAAAAATATAAAGATAGAGAAAGAAAAAAAGTAAGGGGATTTTGTTAGTTGCCTTGTCATTTTTCTTTCTTTTTTTTTATCAAAGATCCAAATTTGGTCATTAGACTCTTGGTTTTATTCTCAGGAATTCTGCTCATTAACTTGATTTTGGACGTAAAACAGGATTTTTAATTTGATTTAAATCTCATTTATATTTCTTAAATTTTGATATGCTACTATGGCTGATTCTAAGAAGACAATTTAAAAAATTTTATAAATTCAAAGTTCACAAATGAAAAGCGGATTTACGCAACTGTGAAGTTAGCTGTCGTTTTAAATTTAAGAAAAATGTATTAAATTATTTTAAATTGAAAACTTTATAATTGATTTCTGAATAAAAACGTGTAAAACGGAAAATTGTGATTCGAAAGCAAATTAAAACAGCAGCTTTAAAAAGTTTCTGGAATACACATTTTTTCATGTTTTAGTATTTAATTGTAGATTTTCAAACAAAAAAGATCCTGAATTTTTACAAAAATTCCTGAATTCTGATGATTTTGAAAATTATAAGTCAAGCTTTTAATTCTAAACCTGCCAAATTAGAAAAATTGAGAATATGAATATTGAAAATTAAAAGCTCTTTAATTTTAAACATTTTCTGATAATAAATATTTATTTATAAATAAATTTAAAACTAAGATTTAAAATTTTTGAATATTTAGAGTTAAAACAATTTTAATTATAAATTGAAATTCTTAAATTTGGAGGATATTAAAGATTAAAAGACATGAGTTTTCAATTTATAATCTTCCAAATTGAAGAAATTTTAAATGTTAATCATCCAAATTGCAGATCTTTTAATTGTAAGTCTACAAAGTTAGAAAGTCGTGAATTTTAAAAGATTGATAATTCCAATTAAATTATGGCGAAGCAAAATATCAGAAGTTTTCTGAAAACACAAAATTAAAAAAGTATTTCAATTTAATAATTTTAATCTTAAACTGTAGAGTTGCAATTTAAAAAAAAAAGGAAGAGAGAATTGAATAGGGTAATATGGAGAATTCGCGAATCGCGAAATTGTCTGGCTCTACAAAAAAAATTAGTTTTTCTCGAAAAAGGCAGATAATTATAAAATTTTGTACATCTTTTGAAACAGGTTTTTATCTCAAATTTGCAAATGAAAATGCTTCAATTTTTAATGAATATAATTTTAAATTATGTCATTTTGAATGTTTTTTTATAGTTCAATTTTGAATACTTTCAATTAAAACTCTTTAATTTATAAAGTTTATAAATAAGATTTCTCAAATTTTTGTAATTTTGATTATGAGGAGTCAAGTTTTTAATTCTAAATCGCCAAAATTAAAGACATTTCTAATATAAATAATTGAAATTACAGATATTTTAATTTGTGAAATTTAAAACTTACATTGACATTAATTTAAAAATTTTTTAAACAAGAGCTCTTCAATTTTAAAATTTAATTATAACTTATATCTATTTGAAAATGAATCAATTTACAATTAAAATTTCTAAAATTTTAAAGACTGACTATTTACCTTGAAGAGAAAATCGCCCAAATTAAAGAATTATTTACTATAAGTTTACAAAATTAAAATGTATTTAAGTAAAAGACAAATTATTTTTGAATTAAACAGCTATTTTATTTAAATATTATTAAACTTTGAGATCCTGCGAAAAAAGGAAGTCTGAATCGCGACTTGAATTTTTAATTTGAACAAAAAATTTAAGTTTAAAATTGATCCACGTCGAAGGAGAAATAACTCGGATAATATCAAGAGGTCGCTAATCATGAATTTGTCGTTTTTTAACTAAAAATTCCTTTTTCTCAAACATGGTAGATCATGAAGCAAAATTGTATAGAATTTAAAAGATGAGACTCATGAAAATAAGTATTTCTAAATAGTAATTTTATTTACAACAATCCATAACTATCCATATAATTAAGCAGATATTTAAAAAAAACTGGTTATAAAAAAGTTTTCACAATCTATTACAATTACTGAGAGGTTTTTTCGAATTTTAATTTTTTTCGATAATTGGCACATCTTAGGATTCTTATCCTCACGATATAATATTGTTTTCATATACTCCTGTAATTAACTTTCATTCTTTGCGTTCATGAAAAATTAAAAAAAAAAAAATTTCGGCACTTGAATGCTTTATGGGAATCAAAATGAACTCACAACAAATTCAAGAATGTCTGGAGTATTAGAACTCAAAACCCTAAATCCTGTTTTGATCCTCCAAATATCTTGATTTTAAAAAAAAATATAATTATCCCTAATGTTGAGCGTTTATTCATAACAATTTTCTTCGCATGTCTCTTTAATAATGTATAATTATAAAACACTTCTGATAAAAAAACAATCACGCGGTTCATTTTTTACCCAAAAGGAATACAAAAATCGAAAATGTAAGTAGATATGAGCATCTTCTTTTTTTGAAAACCCCTACCGTAGGGGTCCCAAAATGAAATATTGCAGTGCTAAGATAAGATATATCCAATTACCGAAATTTCTTTTTTTCGTTCCACCCTTCTCTAAAAAAAAACCCATAAAAAAGTCGAGTTTCTCCATCTTTCAAATAGTTCACAAGAATGTGTTTTCACCACAAAACGTTTCATTTGCTCTTCACGCTTTTTAGAGAAAACGTAGCTTTCGCGAAAACATTTCCGGATGCCTCTGGTATTTATTACCTTGCTTTCAGTGTTAAATGGAAGGAACCTTGAAGCTCGAGACATGCAACATCCCTCAGAAATTACGGTTACACTCAAAATGCTTTTGTCAAAAATAAAAATTCTTTGGGTTTTGGCTCTTTAGGAGTTTAGGAAGTAAACACGATAATGTCGAGGTGACCGAAGAATAAAAGAATGATGCAAAAGAGGAACCTGCGGAAGTCCTGAAATCCGCAGGGGTCCCTATTCGCTTGACCCTGGGAACCTGTCAACCCCTCTTGTGCAGGACAATTGGGCTGCTCGTCTTCACCCCGAGAACTGCGTTTGGGATGAATTTTGAATAAAGAATAAAAGAAAAAAAAGATGCTGTGTGACCTCAAGGCTTTAGGTTTTAACTTTTAACATTTAACTCCTAATGCTGCAGTAGCTGGTACTTTGAAGGAGTAAAAGTGATTTACTGCACCGAGATTTCTGGTCCGACAAGGGGCGATATTTACGACCCTCTGGAACCATAAATGGCCATGCCATATACTCGAGATTTCACTTGCGTTAAGAATTTTTTGTATTTTGTTTGAAAACATTGTTATGCAGAACGGGGAAGCAAATAAAGAATTTGTAAACTGTTTTTCTATTCCTCAAAACTAAAGTACCTGTCTGCAATTATGAAAAATGATAAAAGGCGTCAAGGATAATCGCCTTCTGTTGAGGACAATATTTATGTTGAAGAAAATTAAAAAAAAAAAGGTTTTCTGAGCCCACTATTTTGGTCGGAAGAAATGGTACTGCTATTTTGTTAATTGACAATTCAATTAGTACTAGTATCTGAGATAATGGTTGTCCCGACTAATACAATAGCAGTATCATATGTTAATAAAAAGCTGGCGACAATTTGTTTAGTTTTTCATGTTTACAGCTTAATATCGCAAAAATTTGATAATTTTTTTTTATTTCATATACGCGAGGATGAAAATATATATTTTGAAGAATTTTGAAAAAGATGATTATTTGGGCCAACTATTTATTTACTCAGATAAGGTACTGCTATTTTCTTAGTTGACCATTCAATTATTATCATCAAGTGAGATAATGGTTGTCCCAAATAAACAATAGCAGTACCATAGCTTACTAAATAAACAATTGGCCGAAGTAACCATATTTTTTAGTGAAAGAGATCAAAATTTCAGAAATTTAAATCATTTAAAAAGATTTAGATTATAAAGAGGCTTATAAAAATACTAAAAATAGTGTGCTACGCGCGCTTATTTAAACGTTTCTGATTTTGATTGCATGATTATTAAATTAAAATAACTAATGAAAGAGCTACATTGGTTTTCCTGTAATTAAAATTTAATTTACATTTAATTTGGCCTTCATTGTTTAATGATGGTCATGTTGATTTAATTGTAAATTTTCAGAATGAAGATCATCAATTTTTAAGATTTTCTTATCAATATTATCTATTCATTTATAAATAAAGAAATTAACTTTCCCTTAATAATTCTTTAATTTTAACGATCTTAGATTTTAAATTTTTCAATTTTGAAAATTTGTAATTGAGATATCTAGAAATTTAAGGATGTAAAAATAAAAATAATTAAACTCTTGTGATTTTTAAGATCGAAAGTCAAGCTTGCATTTTTAAATCTTTCAGGTAGATGAAATTTAAAACGTTAATCATGACAATTAAAAGCTCCTTAATTTGACAGATTTGCTGTTAATTATTATTTATTTATAAATAAAAAGAAAATTAATAGACCTAAAATTTTGAAGAGTTACAGGTAAAAAACTCTCCAATTATAAATAAAAAAGTTTTAATTTCCATGTCTTCGAATTCAAATAAAAATTCCAGAATCTTTTAATTGTAAGTATATAAAATCAAAAATCTTGAATTTTAATTTTTAAACAATTACTATTCAATTATCTGAAATTTTGAAGTGTAACAACTAAAATTTCTTGAACTTTTAAAACATAAAATTGCAAACAATTCAATATTCAAGATTTTGCGTATTTTAAAGGTTTGAAATTCGGAACATTTTTTTTAAATATTTCAAATTTGAAGAGTTGCAATTAAAAATTATCAAACTTTGAAAACATACAAAAGCAAATAAATAAATTTTCAAGATTTTCTTTTTTAAAGGTTTGTAATTTAATCCTTTTTTTTTAATCGTTCAAATTTGGAGTTACAAGTGAAAATTCTTCATTGTTAACGATTTTCAATTTGAAATTCTTAAATTTTGAAGGTTTTTATTGAAATGTTTTGAATTTGATAGATGTTAAATAAAAAATCCCAAAGATTTCGACAATCGAACGTCAAGCTTTTAATTTTAAATCTTTCGAAATTGATTAAATTCAAGATATAAGTCGTTGAAATTACAAAATTTTTAATTTTAAAACTTGAAGCTTGCACAATTTTTAATTCCTAATTTTAAAAACTGAAATATTTAAATTTGTAAGATTTGAAATTATAAGAATAAACAATTTACACCTCTTCAATTTCAACGATTTACAACAAATATAAATTCTTGAATTTTCGTGATGTTTAAAATCAAAAGTCGAGTTTTCAGTTCTAAATCGTCTAAATTGAAGATTCTTCTGATGTAAATTATCGAAATTACGCAGAAATTAGAAACATTGATTTATGAATATTTTTTTTACATTTCAAAGGTCTGCAATCTTGTAGAGTTACAACAGAAATTGTTAAACTAAATAAAGTATAGAATTTCAAAATATTAAATTTGTAAGCTTTACAATTGAAACCTCTTGAATTATAAAGATATAAAGACAAAAAAGCTGAAATTCTGATGATTTTGAAAGTCAAGCTTCGAATTCTAAATATTTCGAATTGAAGAAATTTAAAATTGAAGTCATAAAAATTACAGAATTTTTAATTGCATCGTTTAAAACTTGCATAATTATTGATCGTAAATTTTCAAAATTAATTGCTTTTACGTTTTTAAGATTTACAATAGAAATTTCTACAATTTTAAAAATCAAAATTTTTTTATTCTTCGGTTCTAACGATTTTCAATAAATAAAAATGCTTAAATCTGAATGATTTTAAAAATTAAATATCAAGTTCAATTAAAATGTTCCAAATTGAAGAAATTTTCATTGAAAATCATCAAAATTGCAGGAATCTTAATTTTCAGTCTTTAAACTTGCATAAGTTTTTATTGCAAATTTTTTAAATTAAAACCTCGTAAATTGTAAACATTTACAATTTAAAGTTCTACAATTTTAACAATTTACAATTTTAAATTCTTCAATTTGAATCATTTTTCATTCGAAATTCTTCACTTTTAATGATGTACAGATAAAACTTTTTAAATTGCTATAATTTTGATGATTTTTAAGATCAATTTCTAAAATTTGCGATTTTAAATTTCTTAATATTAAATGTTTTTTTTCTCAAGATTCTTCAATATTCAATTTTTATAATATACAATAATGAAATAATAAATAAATTACAATAAACTAATCATCTTACATGCATTTGTATTTTGAATTAATGATTATTCACTGCATTTTGTAATTAGTATTTTTTTAACTTTTTAGAATTTGGACAGGATTAAGAATATTTCAAAAAGTTGAAAAATCAAGTATATTGAGAATTGAAGAATTAAAATAATATGAAAATTGAAAATTCAATTTTGAACTGACGAATTCATAAGAATAAAAAAATCGCAACTGTGATTTATATCCTTTTTATATCCTTTATCCTTTTATATCCTTTTACAAATTTTTTGTCACCTAATATTATTTTTTTCCATTTAAAATTGCTATTGTATCTGAAAAATCATATAATTTTTAAGAATATTTACAATATTTGAATAATAATAGCGTACCTAGAAATTTAACCGGAAATCAGTTATTTAAAAGGAAAATAATTTGACCTTGACTTTAAAAATGCAACTTACAGTTTTGAACAGCATTAAAGTATATTAGCGTTTTTCATCAGTAATTGACATTTTTTAACAAAAATCATTCGATCTTAATAGGTCGTAATTTTTCACAATTTTAGGTTACGTTAGCATTTTAGACCAAAAAGTTGGCATTTTAAAATAAAAATCAGTATGGTTCGAATAAGATTTGAAACTTTCGAACAGATTTAGGCTATATTAAAGCATTTCCAAAAAATTTGAATTTTTATTTCCATTTTTTAAATTAGATTTTGAGAAAGATTCACAACTTTTTAACCATTTTTGGTTTCGTTACTGTTTTACACCAGAAGGCGGTATTTTGAGTAAGAAATATTTCAGTTTAAAACAACAAGTAAAAAAATTGGTGTACTTGTAGGTGAAATGAGCGGTTTCCAAAATATATTCCGAAGAAGTGTCACAATTATGCAACAATTTAAGGTTATGTTGAAGCTTTTTAAATGAAATCGGTTATTTCAAACAATGACGATTAACTTTAGTAGAGGATTTCAAATTTTTAACAAATAATTGTTGCGTTATTTAAGCTTTTCCTGCTGTAATTATTGGTTAAAAAAATAAAAATCGTAAGATTTTAAGGAGCATTAACAATTATTTCGCAGCTTCAGGTTATGGTTGTGCGTTTTACCTGAAAATTGTATTTTTAAACGAAACTTCTGATCTGAACAAGGTTTAGAAACTTTGAACAAGTTGAAAATCGAACGATTATGAAAATCGAAGAAAATTATAAAAATGAATTTTTGAGAATCAAAAATGGGAGGAAATTTAAGTATAATCTGTTATAAAATCAACTTGAATTTTTTTTAACTGATGAATTTATGAGATTTAAAAAAATTTCAACTCAGATTTATCGTGTTGTTAAGCAAAAACTATTACGTTTAAAAATAGATTATCAATCTCAAAAAAAAAAGTTATATTATGTTAAAGTTCTCTGTTTAAAATTGTTATTGGTAATAAAAAGTCCTTGAATTAAAAATAATATTTACAATATCAGTTTATTTAATAATTTTAACATACAATATCAAGCAATGATTTAAAAAGAAAAGTATTTGAAATTGACTTGAAGAAGAATTACAATCTCGAACAGCTTTAGGGTGAGTGTTTTTTGTCAGACATTGGTATTTTGGAACAAAATTGATAAAAAATGTACTATTTAATAAATTACACAATAATGTCGAGAATTGGAGGGAGGGGGGCAAAAATGAGTGCTCTTACCCCATATACAAAGAAATACAAAAATTTTGTATCCATATTAATTTTATATTATAATTTATAAATTGCTTAAATAAAAAAAATAATTTTCTAGTAATAGAAAAAGTAACGAAGTAAAAAGCAGGCGAAAATCAGCTTCAATGTGAAAAAATTGAATAAATGAATTTAAAGATTATTATTATTAATTTGAGATAAGATCATAAAATTCTTTAAAAAATTGTCTGATGATAATGAGAATACATGTTTTGTGATTCAGAGATGCGTTTTTAGTGAAAGGAAAAATGTTTGGAAGCCATAAATAAAAAAGTTTATTGACGGAAAGTTGAAATTGGAAGGGACGTCTTTCCAATAAAAGGGCAATTTTTTACGACTCAATTGTTACTCCTCCATTCTTCTTGCTGAGTGCTTTGGTCGTAATGTTTTCACTTGGTTGGTGAACTATTTTCGTTCGACTTATCCCGAAGGCGGTGACATTCCAAATTAGATTTATGGCGTTAAAGGTATGTCCATTGGCGGTCTACCAGCATCAAGTTGTCTGTCCAACACCGCAAAAAAGCAAATAGACATAGATACCCCATGACGACTTCAAAAACCACGGGGATTACTCTAGCAGCGAAAGTTACTTATTTTGAGGTTTTAAATGGTTTTTAAAGAACTCTGACCTTCAGCGATTTCCTCTTGATGAAAACCTAAAAACTTAAAAAAAAAAATGTTAAAATTTTGAGGGAGAGAAAAAATAAAACAGTTGTTTTAAATTAAAAATTGAATAGAAGAGTATGTCTTTAATTTTAAAATCTTTATTTAATATAGTGTGAATATTAGAATCTTAAAAAATTATTTGTTGTGGATCTATTTTTCTAGAGTTGACCAAAAATGGAATTTTTGGGGAGAGTGCAAAGAACTGAGCTCTAGAAAACGTCAACTGTGACCATGGTAAATTCTCTGTTTATTTAATAATTGAAAGTATATTAAAACAAATAGAAAATAAAAAATACGACAATTGTAATTTTCTGATTGCGAATTCTCTTTTGTTAAAGCTCTTTCATGTTTAATGAAATTATTCTCATCACGTGTCTTGTGCTTTGCTTTCGATTTTGTCCAGACTATGAACTTTTGTACATTATCTTCAACACTATTATGTAAAATGTATTATAAATTTATTTCTGTACATCTTTATGGGAATGTTTATGCAGATATTGGAAAATAAAGTACAAATTTTATTTATCATGATTACTTTAATATTTTTCCTGATTTTACGGTAAACTTTATTCTCAGCTACATTAAAAATGTATATCATTTCAAAATGAATGTATATGATTGCAATATGCATAAAATAATTTTGGCATTGAATAAGGCGTAGTTTCATTACCTCGTTTTTATAATTTAAAACTTTATATTATTATAATTTATAAAATATAAAAAGTACAAAATTAATGAAATATAAAATTATACAGTTATAAAATTCCCAAATAAAAAATTTCGGATATCTGCATAATAAAATTCCCAATGTGAAATATTCCTGAATGATAAAAGTTCCAAAAAATAAAATCCCGGAATTGAAAGACTCCCGAATAATAAAGTTCCCGAAGATTTTTTAATATTACAGAATTAGAAAACTTCTGAATAATGAAATCCCCGACGGTTTATAATGTTATAAATTCTAAAATATCTGAATTAGAAAATTCCCGAAATATAAAGTTCCCCATGAATAATAAAATTTCAGGATAGTAAAATTCGTGAATTAAAAAATTCCTAAATTATAAATCTTCCGTATAATAAAATTTCCGAATAAAAAAATTCCTGAATTATAAAATTTCCGAGCAATAAAATTGATGAATTATGAAGCTCCGGAATAACGAAATTCCTCATTTGGAAAATTCCAGAATAATAATATTCCCGAATAATAAAATTCCTGAATTATAAAACTTCCGAATAATAAAATTCCCTAATTATAAAATTCCAGAGTAATACAATTCTTGAATTGAAAAACTGCCAAATAATAAAATTCTCGAGTAATAGAATTCCTGAATTATAAATCTCCAGAATAATAAGATTCCCTATTTTAAAAATTACCGAATAATAAAATTTTCCAATGATAAGGTTCTCGAATAATAAAATTCCTGAATTATGAAACTTAAGAATAATAAAACTCCCGAATTGTAAGGCTCATAAATAATAAAATTCTATAGATTTGAAAAATTCCCGAATTATACAATTTCCGAATAATAACGTTCTCAAATAAAGAAATTCCTGAATTATAAAACTCCCGAATAATAAAATTCCTCAGTGATAAAATTCCCAAATAATTAAATTTTTGAATAAAAAAACTCTCAAAGAATAAAATTCCCGATTAATGAAATTCTTGATGTATAAAGCTCCCGAATAATCAAATTTATCTTTTGGAAAATTCCCGAATAATATTTCCGAATAATAAGGTTTCTGAATAAAGAAATTCCTGAATCATTAAACTTCTGAATAATAAAATTCCCCAATTATAAAATTCTTGAATTAAAAGTCTGCCAAAATAATAAAATTCTCGAGTAATAAAATTCTTGAATTATAAAGCTCCTAAATAATAAAATTCCTTATTTGGAAAATTACCGAATAATAAAATATTCCACTAATAAGGTTCTCGAATAATAAAATCCCTGAGTTATAAAATTTAGGAATAATAAAATTCTATAGATTTAAAAAATTCCCGAATAATAGAATTTCCGAACAATAAGGATCTCGAATAATAAAATTTCTGAATAATAAAATTCCCCAATGATAAAATTCTCAAATAATGAAATTCTTGAATTAAAAAACGCCCAAATAATAAAATTCTCGAATTATGAAATTCCCGATTAATGAAATTCTTTATTTATGAAGCTCCCGAATAATTAAATTTCCCAATAATAAGGTTCCGAAATGAAAAAATTCCTGAATTATGGATATTGAAAAATAAAGTAAAAATTAGATTTATCGTGACTGCATTAATAATTGTCCCTTATTTTGCAGTAAATTTTATTCTTAGCTACATTAAAAATGTATATTTGCAATATTCATAATACATATTGGTAATAAGGCAGACTTATTTTGATTGCCTTGTTTTTATCATTTAAATCTTTATAATATTATATATTATAAAATATCAGAGATACACAATTACTGAAATTAAAAATTCCAGGATCATAAAACTCCTAAATAATCAAATACCCGATCTGTAAAATTTCCAAATGATAAAATTTTCAAATAATAAAAGTTCCGTATTGGAAAATTTTCGAATAATGGAACTCCCGATATTTTACATAATATATTATAAAATATCTGAACCACAAAATTCCTAAATTTTAAAACTCTCAAATAATAAAATTTCCTATTTTAAAAATTACTGAATATAAAATTTTCCAAACAATAAAATTCCCGATTAATTGAATTCCAGAATTATAAAACTCCCGAATAATGAATTTCCCGATACGGAAAATTTACGAAAGATAAAATTTTCGAATTTTAAATTTCTTAAATTTTAAAGTTCCTAAATCATAAAGTTCCAGAATAATAAACTTCCCAAATTATGTAAGACTCCCGCAAAATAAGGTTCCCAAACAGTTCGTATTATTACCGAATTGTAAAACTTCCGAATAATGAAATCATCGACAGATTATAATATTGTATATTATAAAATACCGGAACTAAACAATTTCGAAATTCCTGAATTATAAGGTTCCGGAATAATAAAATGCCCGAGTTATAAGACTCCTTAATAATAAAGTTCCCGAAATGTGCAAATTATTACCGAATTGAAAAACTTCCGACTAATGGAATTCCCGTCAGTTTATAATGTTATATATTATACAATATCTAAACTCTAAAATTCCATTATTATAAAACCCCAAA
The DNA here is from genome assembly GCF_010883055.1 of Belonocnema kinseyi. Classification (NCBI taxonomy): domain Eukaryota; kingdom Metazoa; phylum Arthropoda; class Insecta; order Hymenoptera; family Cynipidae; genus Belonocnema; species Belonocnema kinseyi. The sequence continues at coordinate 102,660,801 of NC_046661.1, read as the reverse complement.
ATAATAAATTTCCCGAATAATAAAATTCCCGAATAATAAAATTCCTGAATTATAAAGTTCCCGATCAATAAAATACTACAAATATGAAACTAATAAAGTTCACGCTTAATAAAATCCACAAATATAAAACTCTCGAATAACAAAATTCCCGATTTGGAAAATTTCCGAATGATAAAATTTCCAAATAATAAAATTCCCGATTTATACGACTCCCGAATTATAAAGTTCACGATTAGGATAATTCCACAAATGTAAAGCTGCCGAATAATAAAATTCCCGTTTCGGAAAATTCCCGAAAAATAAAATTCCCGATTTATGAGACTCCCGAATAATAAAGTTCCCGAACAGTTCAAATTATTACCGAATTGAAAAACTTCCGACTAATGAAATCCCCGGCAGCTTATAATGTTATAAGTTATAAAATATCTGGACTACAAAATTCTCTTATTATAAAAACCCCAAATAATAAAATTCCCGATTAGGAAAATTCCACAAATGTAAAGCTCCCGAATAATAAAATTCCCGTTTCTGAAAATTCCTGAATGATAAAATATCCGAAAAATAAAATTCCTGATTTATGAGACTTCCGAATAATAAAGTTCCCGAACAGTTCAAATTATTACCGAATTGAAAAACTTCCGATTGATGGAATCCCTGTCAGTTTATAATGTTATATATTATAAAATATCTGAACTACAAATTTCTCTTATTATAAAAACCCCCAATTAATAAAATTCCTGATTTGGAAAATTTTTGAATAATGAAATTCCTGAATTATAAAATTCCCGATCAAAAAAATACTACAAATATAAAACTTCCGAATAATAAAATTTTCAAATAATAAAGCTCCCGGTTTATGAATTCCACAAATATAAATTTCTCAAATGATAAAATTCCCGATTTAGAAAATTTCCGAATGATAAAATTTCCGAATTATAAAATTCTCGATTTATACGACTCCCGAATTATAAAGTTCCCGTTAAGGAAAATTTCACAAATGTAAAGCTCCCGAATAATAAAATTCCCGATTCGAAAAATTTCCAAAAAATAAAATTCCCGATTTAAAAGACTCCCGGATAATAAAGTTCCCGAAAATTGCATAATATTCACGAATCGGAAAACTTCCGAATAATGAAATTCCCGACAGTGTATAATATTATAATTTGTGAAATGATACACTATAAAATATCCGAGTTACAAAATTCCCGAATTACAAAACGCTAAATAACGAAATTCCCCAAATAATAACATTTTCGAATAATAATGTTCCCGAATGATAAAATTTTCAAAAAATAGAATTTCCGATTTATAAGACTCCCAAATAATAAAGTTCCCGAAAATTTCATAATATTCCCGAATTGGAAAACTTCCGAATAATTAAATCCCCGACAGTGTATAATATTATAATTTGTGAAATTATATACTATAAAATACCCGAATCACAAAATTGCCAAATTATAAATCTCTAAATAATGAAATTCCCAATTTTGAACATCCCCAAATAATAACATTTTCAAATAATAACGTTCCCAAAATATAAATCTACCGAATAATGTAATTCCCCAAGTGTTTATATATAATATTACCAAATTGGAAAATTTTCGAATAAGGAAATGCTTGATAGTTTATAATATCATAATTTATAATATTACATATTATAAAATATCCGAGTTACAAAATTACCGAATTAGAAAACTCTGAATAATGAAATTCCCAATTTTGAAAATACCCAAATAATAGCATTTTCGAATAATAATATTCCCGAATTATAAAACTACCGAATAGTGAAATTCCCGAAGAGTTTATATATAATATTACCGAATTAGAAAATTTTCCAATAATGAAAACCTCGACAGTTTAGAATATTTCAATTTATAATATCATATATTTTAAAATATATAAACTACAAAATTCCCGCGTATATAAATCATAAATATGTTTGCAAAAAATATATTTATTTCCAATGCTTATAAACTTTCTAAAATTATTGTTATAAATTAAAAAATCAAT
>NC_046661.1:102636194-102658691 GCF_010883055.1 Belonocnema kinseyi | reverse complement strand
TTCTGGATTAAGATTTTTGCAGTTCCGATACTTGATATTTCGGAAAATTTGCAATTCAGTAATATTATAAACTGTTCGAAAATTTTATTATTCGGAAATTTTTTAATTCAGGAATCTTACAGTGTCGATCATTTTAATTTTCGGGACTTTTCAGTCGTCCCTATTACTCTAGAAATAATAAAACTATAAGTTAATCAAGCTTCTTATTTAATATTAGAAAGTACCTTTTCTTATTTCATGTTATTCCTAAAAATTTGTTAAGTTTCATATTTTAATATTTTATATATAAATATTTTCATATTTTTTATTATTTTTGTGGTACTTTGTCAATTAATAATCCTATTATAGCAGCAGGGCGTTGAAACTAAGTTGAGCGTCAGGAGTTCTGTTTCGTTAAATTAACGATTATTAGCTTAGCTTTAACTGAACGTAAATTCGGAAGTTAGCGCCTCGTTTCCGATTCCCTCAATTCTCTGTAAATACATACTAACTAAAGGCTGCTTTGCTAAACCCCAGCTTTCCCAAAACTGTTTCACCAAAGAGGTTATTTCAAATTCACATCCTACAGAAAAAATATAAATAATATATAGCATACGAAAAGTTATTGTTTGATTAATTAAGTTGATATTTTTTGTATTATTATACAAAAAACTTTTTAATTATAAAATTGTAAAAATTTGTAATATACTCAAATCCCGATATAAGAACCCGCGGTTTACTGTATTCCTAGAACTCGAGGGCCGCCCTCGCAGCACGTTAGTTTCATCAGGCTGCATCATGCGTCCAAATACACCAGAAATTATTTATGTTTACATTTGGATTCCCCCGATTTAGGAACAAGGCCACTAAAAGCCATACCCGAAACTGTTATTATAGCAGGAGTTGAGTGTTTTAAACTTATATATTCTTTCAGTTGCTTCCTCCTCAAGATTATCTCTTTTTAGTTATAAATTTTAATATTTGTTTAAATATTCAACAATTTTGTTGAACAGTCATCCTTTTTTATAAAAATTTAACTGGTGCGTAGTAAATTTGTTTTTTGGGTTAAAAATTCAAGTATCTTCGGAGAAAATTTACGTCTTATTTAAAACTCATTTTAATGTTGAAAAGTTAAACTGGTATATTTTTCTAGACAAAAATTCAACTATTTCATTAAAAATTTGTCGTTCAAATTTTATAATTTATCGACATATTTTATTGGAAAATTGTATCTTTTTTGGGTAAAAACGCAACCCTTTAGTATAGAAAATTTACTTATTGCTTAAAATTGATATGTTGGCATAGAGAAGTCAACTGAAATTTTTTTTTGATTTTTTTGGATTTCTTTTTGACAATTTTTCTTTTCGATTTAAAAATTCATCTCTTTGGCTGAAGTTCTAACTATTTGGTTGAAGACTGATCTTTTTCGATTAAAAATTGAACAAAGTGGGAGAAAGTCAGCTACTTTGTTGGAATTTTTTGAAATGAAAGTTTATTTGGTGGAACATTTAACTATTTTATTTAAAAATAATTTTCCTCTTAAAATTTGTATTTTTTGGTGAAAAATTTCATTTTTATTTAGAAAATTCACCTTTTGATATGACTGAACAATTTTTGTTTGTAATAAAAGTACGGCCCCTGATACATTTAAAAGTAGTTTTAAATTCATTAAGATCTTTGAAATCCCTTGACATTTTTTAGAATCCAATGAAATTTGTAAAACCAACCAAAACATTTGAAATAATTGGAGGTCCTATAAATCTTAATGTGAACTCCTTGTATTGTATTTTATTCGATTTGTAACGCAAAATATAAATAATTTAAAATCCCTTAAATTTAAATTGAATCAAACTTATTCACTAAAGTTTTATAGAAAAAGTTGAAATCCCTTGAAATCTTTGAAACCAAATTATATTTTGTATATTTCTTGAAATCCACTATAATTCCCTAAAGTCTAGTGAAATCTTTGAATCGTTTGGGGTATTAAATTAAATTTAATTTATTTCGCTAAGTCCACTAGAATTCCCTTAAAATCTTCGTAAATCCTACGAAATGTTTTGAAATCCCTTGATATCTTTTAAAAAACGTCAGAGTCATATAAATCTTAATATTTTTGGAAGTGTCAAATTCCGTAAAATTTTTATGAAATCTGAAAAAATAGGAAGATATAGGATATAATATATAGGAAACAGAAATATAGGAAAATCATTATAGATTTATTATGGATTATTATCGATTTTTATGAATTATTATGGATTATTATATTATAGATTTGTATTTACACCATTTTAAAATTAAATAACTTTTTTATTTAAGAATCTCCCAAAATATTGAAAATTTTACACTAAAATATAGTAGAAAATTATTTTCGATTCGAAGATATTTAAGCTGTAACGTTTAAAAATTGTCCTTCTTTCTAAATTTTAATCTGAAATCATTAAATTTCGATGTTCTTCATTTCAAGAAAGAATTCCATAATTTGTATAGCTTCGAATGAGAACTGATATATACAATCTAAAATCCTTTCTAATGAAATTTCCCAATAATAAAAATTTTAGTCTGAAGTTTTCGATTTTATAAGCAATTTGAAAAAATGTAATTTCCCAATTATTAAATTTCAAATTCTTCTATTAATAAATTATAAAAAATTAAATTTATTTTCAATCGATTCGAAATAGCGACCTTTATGCAAGATTTTACTGAATCTGAAATAGTTTGAATGTGAGATTTCAATGCTATATTTTTGCATTTAAATATTCTTAATTTCTTACTTTCAATTTAGGCAGTATAAAATTGCACTATTTTAGATTTAAATATTCAAAATTGTTTGTATTAAATTTCGAATGTACAAAATGGTCTGATTTTGTACATTCTTGAATATCGTGGAATATTAAATTCAAAGACCTTATTATAGTTTTACAATTTTCAGATTAATGATTTGTGATTAAACAATTTTACATTAAATGTCTTCATAATAATTCGAAAACAATAACACATTCAGGCAATAATTTCATTAATTTCAATCTTAAAAATAAAAAATTAAAAAATCTTACGTTGGAAATAAAATTATTATTACTTTTTTCATCATATTCTTTTCTAACGTTCAAAAATATTGAACATTTCAAGTTCAAATTTTGAAAGACAAACAAATTGGAATTGTAAAACTTGAAATTGTGCAATTGTGCAACTTCAAACATTAAAATGATATATAGCAATCTTGTGACGTGTGAAAGGTTTAAAAAAATTAATAATTTTAAATTAAAATACATATCTTAGGGAAATGGAAAAAATAAAGAATAATAATAATTCTAAAAGAAGTATTAAAAAGTAAACTATTCGAAAATAGAAAGCAAAACATGAAGTTTTTTGTAATAAAAAATATTTGTAGAGGTAGTAGGCGAAGTAAGGACAAAAGATGAAAATAGAAGGAGGGAAGCGAGTACAAATGAAGGAAGTGCAGTGCGTTAAAATGAGCGGAGCACAAGTAGGTAAAGCGAGGAGTAGTAGCAAAAGCGAAGTGAAGGAGTCGAAGCAAGAAAAGATGAGAGGTGACAAATTATAATAAACGAAAGGTGAGTCGGTAGAGAAAGTGAGGAAAAATAATGAAGGGGAAGTAAGAGAAGTAAGTGGATTTGGCGAAAAAGATTGAAATTGAAGACGGCTAGTGAGGGAAGTGAGGGAAAGGCTATTAGGATTGTGTGGGTCAGTATTGTGACTAAGGGAACGTGAGGGAAGGGGAAGTGTTAGAAACGAGTGGATGAAAAGTAAGGAAACTGCGGAGAAATGAGAAGAAGAAAAATAGGTGGAGTAGCAAAAATAAGGGCAGCGAAAGTAGGAGAATTTAGAAGAAATGATTAGAAGGAAAGTAGGGCGAGTTAATTGTGAGGAAGTAGGAAAAAAAAGTATGCGTAGGTAGGGGGATTGACGATCAATAAATGAAGGTAAATTAGGGGATATGCTTATAAATTGGGCTCAGTAGGTGATGGTAACTAAAAGATCTTGCATGCAAATAGAGAGACGGAAATTTTAGCTTGGAAAGTGAGAAGCAGGTAAGTAGAGAAGGAAGAAGTTGGTGGAGGGGGTGGTTGAGAAGTAGAGTGGCGGAAATTTTAGCTGGAAAACTGGAGATCAAGTAAGTAGAGGAGGAGGAAGTTAGGGAACGTGGTGGTTGTGAAGGGTGAAGTGTGTGTATGGGGAAGGAGGGGGGGGGGGTAAAGAGAAAATATAGGGCAGTTGTGGAAATTTTGTATAGTTTAGAATTGAATACTTTTAATGAATTTGAATGCTTCGCTTAACAAGAAAATGAGAACTTGGTGATACTTCAAAGTTATTAGAGTGGCAGATTCTGATTCTGAAGAGGGTTTAAAGCGAAATTTTTTGTTAAGATTATTTTCATGATAAAATGAGAACCACTGTACCATTTGTAACGAGATCGGCGTAATTACTTTCCACTACGACGGAAACGGTATTTAAACGTATTAAATGAACAGGCTGTTCCTTTTTCTATTTGGCTCTCTTTCTTCCTTTCATTCACTACATTTTCGTTGTTATACTGTTCGCGTTGGTAACCGAGATTAAAAAAGAAAAAGAAACGTTTGCGTTTAACGGACTAAAATATAAGCTGAGGGAAAAGTGAACATTTCCGTACTACGTATTTCATTATAGAAAAAGCACAATCAAATACTTTTCAAAATTCACAATTAAATTCTACAAAGAGAAAATGTTATTATTATTATCGTAAAAGGCAGCAAAAGGGACGGCGGTTATAGAATTTGGGATAAAACTGGAATTTCCGTGTTGTTTCAGTAAACAACGCCTTCGTTCCGCAACACTACTCACACCCAGGCTGCTGGTCAATCTCTCTAATAATCGCCCCACGTGAAGAGCTTCACAAAGATATTTTGTAACAAAAAACTAATTGATCATCTGATATCTTGACGATCACTTTTTTTGAGCCCGAAATTCAGCTTATTCTCAGAAACTCAGATATTTTGTTCAAAATTCGCCTTTTTTGTGTTTAAAATTAATGTTTTTTTAGTTGAAAATTCAAGTTTTTGGTAGAAAGTTTTTCCATTTTGTAAAAAATTCGTATTTTTTTTTTGTTAAAAATTATTTTTCTTGGTTGAAAAATCATCTTTTTTAGTTAAACATTCAACTAACTTGTTTACAGTTGAACTGCTTTGTTAAAAGTTTATTTGGTTCAATTAGGATTTGAAATTCCAGCTGAAAATCAATATCTTTGGTGGAATATTAGTCTCTGTTATTTGAAAATTTTATTATTTTGTTGAAAATTCGTTTTTTTTCGTAGAAAATTATACTGCATGGTTGAAAAATCATATTTTTTGTTAACAATTCAACTACTTGATTCAAAGCTGTACTACCTTTTTCAACATTCTTTTTTGCGATTTATATTTTTAATCAATAATTCATAACTTTGTTTAAAAAATGATTTTCGTTATTTGAAAATTTAACTTTTTTGTTAAGATTTTTTCACTTCGTCTTTTTTGTGGAAAATGGTTGGTTTTTTATAGTAAAATCATCTTTTTTGGTTAGAGATTCAACTACTTGATTGAAAGTTGAACTACTTTGTTCAAAACTGGTTGTTTGAAAATTAAATAATCGTTTGTTGTTGAAAACCAGTTTTTTTTTTGGTTGAAAAATTTTTTTTTCAACTCAACACGAAGTTATTCTAGTTTTGGTTTAAAATTGATATTTTTGTTTAAAAACAAAGCTAATTGCTTAAAAATATATGTTTTCGGTAGAAAATTAATCTTCTTAACGTAAAATTAATTATTTTTGGAATTTCAACTACTCGGTTGAAATTTACACTGCTTTGACAAAAATGTACTTTTTGGTTTATAATTGATCATCACAGTTGAAAATTCATCTATTTGTTTAAGAACTCATCTTTGTTAGTTGCAAAATTAACAATTTTGTTTGAAATTTGTTGCTTTTTATCTTTTAAAATCTTAAATTTTTTAATTGAAAATTCGCGTTTTTTTAAGAAAATTAAGCTTTTTGGTGGAAAACCCATCTTTTTTGTTAAACATTCAACTGCTTGGTTAAAAATGAAACTGCCTTTTTAAAAATTTTTTTCTTTCTTGTATGAGATTCATTGTTTAATGTGAAAATGGGTTCCTATAGTAATAAATCTTTTAAGTTGAAAATTTAACTATTTTGTTGAATTTTTTGTTTAATGAAAAATTAAAATTTCGTTGGTTGAAAATTTGTCTCATTTTGTTAAAAAAATTAATCTTCTTGGTTTAAAAAATTATATTTTCGGATTAAAAATTCAACTAATAATTAGTCAAAATTTGAACTGCTTTCTTAAGAATTAATTTTTTCGGAGTTTTATTATTTTTGTTGAAAATTCATTTCTTTGTTGGAAAATTTACATTCCTCAGTTGAAAATTTCACTATTTTTTTGACAATTAATTTTCTGTATTAAATATTAAAATTTTTTATTTGAAATTTACAATTTTGGATTGAAAATTCTTTTATTGTATCTAAAATTTTTCTTTTTTATGAAGAACTAAGCTTTTCGGTTGAAAAATCATCTTCTTCTATTAAAAAATCAAATTGAACTACTTGGTAGAATGGCTTTGTTAAATTTTGTTGTTGAGATAGATTCATTAGTTCATTTTAAAATTCATGCCTTTGGCTGAAAATTAATCTTTTGTAGTTGAAAATTTAATTATTCGTTGAAATTTTGTTGTGTTTTTTTAAAGTTAATGTTTTTCAGTTAAAAATTAAATTTTTCTATTGCCAATTGTTGTATTTTGTAGAAAATTAATCTATTTATATAAAATTATTCTTGATGGTGAAAAAATCATGTTTTGTATTAAAAATGTAACTGCTTGACTAAAGATAATTTACTTTGTTAAAAATTGATCTGTTTTTTGGAATAAAATTCATCATCTTAAAGGAAAATTAATTTCTTTCGCTTAAAATTAAACTATTCCTTTTAAAATTCGTTCTTCTTCTTAAAAATTAATACTACAGAATACTACAAAAAATACTACAGATTGGACCAATTAAAAAGTTTTTATCAGGATGTGAAATTGAAAAATTGGAACATTTTCGTTTAGCTAATTTATCAGTCGTTGAATCCACATTATTTGAATAAGTAAAAATTGACGTCGAATGAGCGAAAATTGACTAATTAAAAAAATAATTTTTTACAAATAATAAAATATAAAAATAAAATTTCTTTTAAAAATAGCTAAGAAATAAGAGTGTGACACAGATGTTTGACCACGTGGTCATGGATGGCAGCACGTGGTTACCTAAGACCAATGCTTGCATTTCCTATTCCTATGATCTATTCCGTATGTTTTTGGAATGTGAATATTTAGAATTTAGCGAGGAACTTAACGACTATTAACATTTCCTGGAGAGGCCTTGTACGTTCGCACCCAAGTTTAGAATTTCAAACCCCATAAATTAAATGAAGATGGAAATTTTAGTCAGGATGAATTTTTAAACTGACAGGGGTCATAAGAGGCGTTTCTTAGTAATAGATTACACCCCACTTTCATCACTTTCAGCTGCTGATTTTCAGAGACAAACTCAACACTTCAGTTTCTTTTAAACTTATTTCCTTATGAATTATTAATTATGATTTACAAAAAAAAAATGTTTAAAATTAAGAATTTCTACTTTTCTTTGTCAAATCTCGTTAAAAAGAGAATTTTATTCAAAGAAATTTATTTGAGATTTGGATGTTAATTTATTTCGCATAATATACTATATACAATAAATCTATTCTCTTTTCAGCAAAATAGCTAAATTTTCGATTCGATAGTAATTGTAAGCTCAATAAATCACTTTTTAATAAACTTGTTTAACTTTCAACTAAGTGATTGGATTTTTCAGCAATAAAAATAATTTCTCGTACAAAATTTGATAGTTGATACTTTATAAAAAAGAGTTTCATTTTAATTTAATAAAGATAATAAAGATTGAAAAAAATCTAATTTTTTATATCAAAATAGTTAAATTTTTGACCAAAAAAATCAATTTTTAACCAAATAAATGAATTTTCAACAAAGTAGTTTAACTTTAAACTAGATTGTTAAATTTTCCACCAATAAAGATGAATTTTCAACAAAAAATCTAACAATTGATACTTCATCAAGAAAATTGTTTAATTTTGAATAAATAATGAAATTCAGGCAAGAAAAACGACGAATTTTCAACAAAATAGTTCAATTCTGAACCAAAATTAATTAATTTTTGAGCAAAAACTTATATTTTTAACAAAAACAAAATCATATTTCTACTAAGAAGAATAATATGAAGCGAAAAAAGAGAAATTTTAAAAATTAAGAATTCTTACTCTTCTTCATAAAATCTCGTTTAGAAGAGAATTTCATTCAAAGAAATTTATTTAAGATTTATGATACTAATTTATTTCGCATTATATAGACTATAAATCTCTCACTTATTAAGAAATTAAAGTACTTTATAACTGGGATATATTTCAATAAATTAAAATTGATGATTTTTTTTGTAATTGGGAGTCCCCAAGTTTGTATTCTGTTTAAATAACGCTTAATTGCCAATTTAAAATAATTTATAACGTTAAACTGCTTTGTTAAAAGTTAATTTTTTTGGGTAAAAAATTCACCTCTTTAATGAATTTTTTTTACTTGAAAACTTAAATTTTTGGATTGCATTTTGTAAAAAATTCATCTTTTTGTAGAAAATTATTCTTCTTGTTTGATAAGTCTTCTTCTTTGTTTAAACATTTAACCTTCTTCAGCTGAGAATTTAAATATTTTATTTTTAAAAAATTTTTCTGTTGAAAATTATTATTTTCTGAGAAAAAAGTAAAGTTTTTGGTTGAGAATTTCTGTATATTGTTAAAAATTCGTCTTTTTCAGAAAATTATTCATCTTGGCTCAAAAATAATGTTTTTGGTTAAGCATTCAACTAGTTGGTAGAAAGTTGAACTACTTTGTTCAAAATTCTTTGCTTTCTCTTGGTTTAAAAATCAATATTTTTCATTTTTATATTCAGCTATTCCATTTTTTGTTGAAAATTGATTTATTTTAGATAAATATTCAACTTTATAGTTAAAACTTGATATATTTTGTTTAGATATGACTTTAATATTAGAACATTATTTGATTTTTGTCGAATTCCACTCCTTTTTATTTAAAATAATAAGCTTTTTTGATTGAAGAATAATTGAAGAATAATTTCTTGAAATTAATTATTATTTAACCAATCAAATACTTGGTTGAAATTTCAACTGCTTTGATAATTTTATTTTTACCTTATACTTCATCATTTTAGTTTAAAATATATTTTTTTGGTAGAACAGTCATCTTTTTGGTTGCAAATATGTTATTCTTAAATTAAAATCAAAACTTTTTAATTGAAAATTTAACTTTTTGGTTGATAATCCTAGTATTTTGTTAAAAATTCTACTCTTTTCAAAAAATTAATCTTTTTAATGAAAAAATTATATTTATTAGTTAAAAATTAAACTGCATTGTTGAAAGTTCAGCTGCTTCGTTAAACATTTTTTTCAGATAAATTATTTTATTTGAAAGCTTATCCCTTTCGTAAAGAACTGATATTCTTCATTTTTAAATAAAAATTTGTTGTTGAAAAATATTTTTCTTTTTGAATCGTTAATTAATTTGTTTTTATTTGAAAATTCAACTTGATATTCAATTGATATTCTTCATTTTTAAATAAAAATTTGTTGTTAAAAAATATTTTTCTTTTTGAATCGTTAATTAATTTGTTTTTATTTGAAAATTCAACTTTTTAATTGAAAATTTTTGCATTTTGTCGAAACTTTATCCTTTCTGTATAAAATTATTCTTGTTGTTTGGAAAGACCATTGTTTTTGTTTAAATATTCTACTACTTGGTTGAATCTTTTTTAGTTGAAAATTGAACTGTTTTGTTGAAAATTCATTTTTATTCCACATTTTTATATTTTTAGCTAAAAATTCGTCTTCCTTTATGAAAAAATCAATCTCCTTCGTTAAAAAATCATCTTATTCGCTTAACACTTAAACTACTTGATAGAAACTTAATCTTCTTTATTTAAATATATAATTTTTTTGTTAAAAATTCTAAATATTTTGTTGAAAATTCGCTTATTTTTTGTTTCAAAATAATTGATTGTTGAATAACGATTTGCGAATCAATGTTTTCTCAAAGATTCGTGTATTTTAGTTCAAAATTCAACTTTGTGGTTAAAACCTTAATCAATTTAAGATGTAGATTTTTAGAGAGAGAGAGAGAAACTGAATACTTCAGATTTTTGTACCTTATTTTCTTATAAATTATTAATCATGATTTACAAACATTTTTAAAATGAAGAATTTTTACTTTTCTTTATAAAATCTCGCTTAGAGATTCTATGAAGAATTTTAAATAAATAATATTATTAAAATAATTAAATAATTAATTATATTAAATATAAATATAAGTAACTAAACAGATATATAAAATACGAAATAATTTAAATTACTATTATTTAAAAGAATTTATGTTAAATCCTTAAAATTAAACTAAAATTAATTTTAAATTTAATATTCAAATAAAATAAAAGGCTTTAAACATTTCGAAAAGAAATTTACTTCTGCATATTGTTATTCAAAAGATAGTTTAATTTTTTCTGTAGATTATCTCAGTTGTGGGTTTATATAAAAAGAACGATTATTAGGTAAGTTTCAAATTTAGAAGAACACAAAAAACTTTTGATTTTTTTGTCACTTCCTACCCATAACTCAACAAATTGCCCTAATTACAAGCTTTTTTTCTAACATACGGTACGAAGTCAGAAGGCTGATAGAAATGAGCAAAAAAACTGAACCCCAAGTTCCACATGTTCTTTTTATCATTTTTTTCAAGTCAAGGCAGACCACCCATATAGAGCCTTTTTCCATTACAGAGTCATCTGGAAGATGGAAGTCACCCTTAGAAATTTTCCTCAAATTTAATTCAAGCTTGTCCTAAAATTAAAAAAAGCATCCCTTATTAAAAAAAGAAGCTAACTCTAGAATAAAAACACGCGCGCCGTGCGCGCGATTATTTTCTTTTCTCACGCAATTTGTAAATTAAAATATCGAATTAATATTATTACAAAATACTCGCATTTTTAAATATTTATTATAAAAAATAATAGAAAAAAAGAAGGTTATTATTTTCCAGAATTAATAAAAATATATATTTGAAATAATTAATCTTCAAAGTAATAAATTAATTTTTCTTTAAAAATTTAAAATGTAATTCAGCTGAATTTTCAGCTAATCGAACAGTTGTATTTTTAACAAAATGAAATAATATTTCTATCATGAAAATTAATATTCTGAAAAAAAAGATGAACGTACAGCATAACAATTGAATTTTCAACCAATAAACGTAAATTGTTAGTTTAAAATTTTAATTTTTGATACAAATATTCAATTTTCAACAAAATATTTAAATTTGTAAGCAAAGAGATAACTATTTAACCAAATAAATACATATTTAACAAAGTAATTTAAATTTTAACTAGACGATTTAATTTTCCACCAATAAAGATAAATTTGCATAAAAAACTTCACCTACAACGAAATTTGTATTTATAAAACAATAAAAGGTAATTTTTTCAAAAAAAAAAACGAATTTTTAAAAAATAAGGTTGAATTCTAAACCAAAATATATTAATTTTAAGCCAAACAGTGGTAGTTTTGACAAAAATTGATTATACTTCTACCAACTGGATTAATATTCTATAGTTGAAGTTTCAACTAATAATGATGAATTTTCAAGTAACATTTACGAATATAAAAGTGAAGGCATGAATTTTTTACTACAATGATTAATCTTAAATCAAAAAATAAAGTGTTAATGAAAGAAAATACAAGAAAGTTGTTTATTTAATTAAAAAAGAGTCGAGTTGTAATAAAAAAGAAAAATTTCAATAAAATAGTTCCATTCTAAACTAACACGGATTAATTTTCAACCGCAGTTTTTTTTCAACAAATAGAGATATTTTAACAAGAAACATGAATTTTAGCCAAATAATTAAATTTTTGAAATGATAAGGATACATTTTGAATTAAGAAATAATGAATCTAAATAATGAATCTTCAACCAAAAATTGAGTGTTTAACAAAGTGGTTGAATTCTCAAAAAAAAAAATGAATTTTACCCCAAAAATATTAATTATCTACCACAAAATAAGAGTTTTGAAAAAATACATGAATAATCAACCACGTAGGTGAATTTTTAATTAAGAAGATAAATTTTTATCCAAAAATGGAAAAGTTTAATTATTAGTTTAAGCAATTATTTTTCAATAACAAAAATTAATATTAAAAAAGTAGTTAAATTTGTTAACTTGAAAGTTCAACTTTTAGCAAAATAGTTGAATTAAAAAAAAATGTCTGCAAAATAGTTGAATCCTACACAAATACAGATAATTTTCCACGATTTTTTTTAATAATAGATTTTCTGTAAAATGAATATTAAAAAATAGTTACATTTTTAATTAAAAAGCTCAACTTTTAGCGAAGTAGTTGAATTTCAAACCAAAAAATAAGAATTTACTACAAAATAGTTAAATCCTAAACAAAAACAAATAATTTTTTTGTTCAAGAAAACCTACTTTCGGTGAAAGAAACGTAAAATTACCAGAAACTGTTCAAAAATTGAAAATATTGTTCGAACTCTCATGATTTTTGTTTCAAAATGCCAGTTTTAAACCTAAACTTAAAAAAAAATAGGAACCTTGAAAGTGTATTGATATTTGTTTGAAAATGTTAATTTTCGGTAAAAGAAGCTAACAAAACCGAAATTAAAATCTAAAAATTTACTATTGAACATACCTAGTTTCGGATCAAATGATAACATAACCTAATTATTTTGAAAATTTTGAGTCTTCAGGATGATTTTTGTTTAAAAAATTTTAATTCCAGTTAAAAATACTAACAAAACATACAGTTTTCCCAAATGTTGAGTCTTCTTCAAAACTTTAAGTTTTTATTTTAATACTCTTATTTGAAATACTAACTTTCAAAAGAAAAGCACCAACATATAATATGTGGAATATTTTAAATAATTTAAATGTTTTCTATGATTTTTTTTATTGAAAGGGAATATTTGTAAACAATTTTTTTTCATTTTGGAATGTAAAATATAAGACAACTTTGATGAAATTGGGAGATTTTTTGAAAATTTCGTCAGGGGAAATAGTATTATTGTATTATTATCAGGCACTCGGAAGTTCTGGTGGTTCGGATCCCACCTTAAGATGTGAATCAGCCAGGGACGAAAAAAACAGTTATGAGGATTAAAGAAACCCAGATTGTAATATAGATCATTATTTCAAAAATTTCCATTATTATTTTTATTTTTGCATACTTGAAAATAGCAGAGCAGGGCAAATTCTTTATAGTCATACGTGTTCGTTCATTGATATGAGCTTTATGCTGTTCACGTAACGCAATTGCAAACAATTATGACCGAACGACGAGACTAATTTGCCTGGAACAAATTTGTATACACAATACACATACGCAGATTGCGAACACATACATATACGTATATGTTACATTTTTGTGTGTGTGTGTGTGTTTGCGAGTGACTAATATTCAGCAAAATAATTTGGATTCGGGACGGGGTGGAAAAATTGGAAAAGGAATTGATGACAAATATGTCGGTTTTGATAATGAAGCAACGAACCCGTAATTTATTAGTTTATTTAATTTGTATTTTTCGTTACAAATTGTCGCTTCCCGTCCTTTTTTAATTCTATTTATTTTGGTGCCACTGGGAATTTTAAAACATTTTTATTTGATTTGTAATAAACTGGGATTTTTAAAATTTTTATCATTTAAATTTTTTAAACTTTGTTAAAATACGTTTTTTTAATATTACCAAATGATTATTTTTACATAAAAAAAAATATTTGCAAGGAATTTTTGAAAATCTAGCACCATATTAGGGACTTCAAATTGTCGGATTATAAAATGTCTGAATTAGAAAAATCCCGAATTATAAAACTTCAAAAATAAAATCATTGCAAAAATTATTTTTGATTAATATTATTTATTTCATTAAAATACAATGATCAAATATTTTTATGGAACATTTTTTCATTAGTTAAAGTTGTTAAAGTTACTTTTTGAGTTTAAACTAACAATATTTATAAAAAATATTTTTTTTAAATTACAAAAAGTTTTCTCGAAAATCAAGTCGTTAATTGAAAAAATAATTAGTACAACAATTTTTTTAAATAAATTAATGCTGGATTAAATCCTGCTAAGTTTGTTTAAAAAATGCTATTATGTTAGATGAAAATTTAGGAAGAATTTTTTTTCATTTGAGTCGCAGATGTTTTTAAATTAATTTTTTTATTCGATTTCTATAAAATTTCCTCTTAGAAAAATTAATTTAAAAATTGGTTCAACCTTCAAACAAGTAGTTGATATTTCAATCGAAAATACTTTGATTTTAAATTAGGAATAGTTGAATTTAACCAAAATAGATTAATGGTTAACAAAATAGTTAAATTCTCAACCAAAGATGAATAATTTTCAACTAAATATTTGCATTTTTATCTGAAAAACGGCAAAATACTAATAAACCAGATGCACGTTTGATTTAATTAAAATAATTAGTAGAATTTTCAATGTGGAAAGATTTTAGTTTGACTTTATACACCGAGGAATAAATTCACTGTAAAAAGGTAATTTTTTCCCAAAATAAAGAATTTCCAAGCAAAAAAGATGACATTTTAATCAAATTGTTAAATATTCAACAATTTAATTGAATTTTCCACAAAATAATAAGTTTTTAACAGAATAATGAAATTTTTAACCAAATATATTTGCTTGAAAAATTAATTATATTTTATTTTTGTTAAAAACTTAGTTATTCGTGTGAAAAATAAAGTATTTTGTTAAAAATTTAACTTTAAATTTATAATTTTTGTATAATGTTAGTACAATTTTTTAATTTATTATAATAACATTCTAAGCCCAAAAATATGACTTTCTAATAAAAAGAATGGTTTTCTACTCTAATAGACAATTTTTCAACAAAATGCATGAACTTCTTACCAAATAACTAAATTTTTAACTTATAATGGAAAGCTACACTTTCGTATAAAGAAAATTATTTTTAGACAAAAAAATTAATTTAAAACAGAGTAGTTAAATTTTAAAATACTTCATTTTTTAACCAACTAGTTTACATTTCTACCAAACTAGCTTACTTTTCAACGAAAAATATAAATTTTTAACGAAATACAGGAATTTTCTATCAAATAGTTGAATTTTTAACTTAATGTAAAGGGAACGCTTCATTTTCAGATGAAGAAATTCATTTTTGAGAAAAAAAATTAATTACAAACAGATTAGTTAAATTTCTAAATAAATGGTTCAATTTTTTTACGAACTGGTTTAATTTTTTACCAAGGTAGCTTCATTCGAAAAAATGAATTTTGAACAAAAAAGGGAATATACGGACAAGCACTTGAATTGTCTACTAAAAAATACTTTTATTTTTAATCAAAAATAGTTAAATTCAACAAAAATTAATTAATTTGCATCAAAATATTTAAATCCAACCAAAAAATTTATTTCCAACCAAATAGTTGCATGTTGGTCCAAAAATGATTTAATTTATTACAACAACAAATAAATTTTTTAACCAAAAAGATAAACTTTCAAAAACATGAATTTTCAAGCAAGAAATATTCCACTTTAATTTTG
Source organism: Belonocnema kinseyi (assembly GCF_010883055.1). NCBI lineage: Eukaryota > Metazoa > Arthropoda > Insecta > Hymenoptera > Cynipidae > Belonocnema > Belonocnema kinseyi. Next base: position 102,642,985 of record NC_046661.1, on the reverse strand, counting down.
AACACCAAATTTTTTACCAAAATAGTTGAATTATTCACCAAAAAGGATGACTTTTTAGAAAAATATAATGATTTTTCAACCAAATAATGAAATTTTTACCTAAAAAATTTTTAATTTCCTTGACCATAATTATTAAAGACCAGAATCTTAATCTTGTAACATTTTTACTAACGAAATTTTGAAGGAAATCTATCGATCAAGTTAACTCTCCTAATAACAAAAAATACTAAACGTCATTACAGGCTAGATGAAAAATATATATTTTTTTAATAAAAATTTTATTTTATTTATATTTAATTTATTGCCGACATTCGGAAGTGCTGTGGTTCGATTCCCAGTACAGCTATCAGAGCAGATCTTTTTTTTCAGAAAAAATTCAATCATAGAATTTTTTATACACACGTATGGAATATAAATAATGAGAAATAAAAATATTTACATTTAAATTAAAAAATTTCATATTAATTATCCTCGAAAATTATTTAAAGATTTTTTCGATTTTTTTTTAATCCCTAACTTTTCCCTGATTTACCTGACCTGCACCCTAGTTTTTATGTAGAACAATCTAAACTTTTGAGCGTTATCTTGAGAATTTTTTTTCAAGTTGACACCTTTTGAGTGTGGGTGTATAAAAACACATTTTCAATGCTTCATTATAGAGTGCGAAGCACTAGAAAATATCAGCCACAACTTCTTGAACTTGATCTAATGGGTCGATTATGCCCACTTAGAAGGTCGTAGATACTTGAGATTCCCACATGGTGGTTGCACTTTCACGACAACCACATGTTTTTCAGGAAGTTGTGAAGAAGCATTGACACTTCCTGGGAGCGTGGCTCCCGTCAAGAGCAAACGGTGGCAGCCACCTGTCCGAAGAAGTCCCTTGAGGGACGGACCCCTACTTATCAAGCATCAGGCCATGAGGCCCCAAATCCCTTCAAAATTTCAAGAAAATCTTGACTTTGTCGGAAGCGGCAAGGATCTTCTTACAGGGTCACGTGTCGAGCGGATGTGCAGCTTCCACTTTTGTCTTTATTAGGTGTTTATTCAACGTGACGAATCCATTAAGGACCTCGAACATAATCTCCACCCAAGTGTTTTTTTCGGCTCAGAAAAAATAATTAGAAGGCGGATTGATGGGATGCGCATTCTTGCATGATGGGGAAACAGTCAGGCCAGTTTTTCAAAATAAAATTTGCCAAACTTAGCATTTTCGGTTGCCCTTAACATTGGAGGATCTCCTTTATTTTTCACTCAAATTGAAACAAATCTTACCTCTCTTTTTTACACGCCTGTATATGGGTGCTCCTTAAGGCCACGTGACAAGATTCCTAACTTACCGACACTTTTTTTTATTTCCTAACTTATTTTCACGCAAAGCTCCACATTGACTTGCAAATTCGGGATAGTAAATAAGAGGCACTAAGGAAGGTGGTTCTAGTTCTAAATTTTAATGATTATGAAAAGAGCAAAAAAAAATCTACAAAAAAAAACTGTTTTCATAATTATACAAACTTAGGACTATATCCACCTTCCATAGTGCTTCTTATTTAATACCTTACATTTTTAACTCGATGTGGCGCTTGGTATGAAAATAAGTTGGGAAATAAAAAAAATGTCGGTAAGGTAGGAATCCGGTTACGTGATCCACTCATCGGAGCCTTAAGGTGGTCAAAATCCATTTAAAATATATTTAATTTCATGCAAAAGAGGTGGAGCCTTCTTCTGGGTTCGGGTAAGAGAATAAACTTATAATATTGAGTGACAAACTTTTTACACAATATAATAATATTATACTAAATAAAAAGTGTACATGAATAATAATAATAAATCAATTAGAAATAATAAATAATAAATACGTGCATAAAATTCATATTGCCAAAGATCTCACAGGGATTTCAATAACTTCAGGAATATTACTAAATATTTAAAAAATATTTGGTAAGGAATTAAAAAAATTTCAGAACGATTTGAGAAAGAATTCAATTAGTTCATAAAAATTTCCGATAGATTTCAAAGATTGCACATATATTTCAACAATTTCGCAAAGATTTAAATAATTTAACAAATATTATTAAATATTACAAATCTTCTAAAAGATTTCCAAATATTCAGAAAGATTTCACAAAGATCTCTCTAAGATTTCTCAAAGATAGCAAAGGTTTGAAATATTTCGCAAAGATTTTGGATAAATTTACAAGATTTGACAAAGGCATCTATTATTACCAAATGTTTCGCAATGATTCCAAGAATTTTACAAATATTACCCTATATTAAAAAAAATTTTTTATATATCTCGCAAAGATTTCCAAAGATTTCAAAAAAATTTCACAAAAGACTTTCCAAAGATATCTAATATTTCACGAAGATTTTAAATATTTCTCAGATTTTGGATAAATTTAAAAGATTTTGCAAATGCATCTATGATTTACCAAATATTTCACTAAGATTTCTTAAGATTTCAGCAAGATTTTGCAAAGATTAGAATGATTTTCCAAAGATTAAAGAAATGTCAGAAATTTCTCGAAATGATTTTGGATACATTTAGAAGATTTCAGAAAGTGCACAATGATTTTCCAAACATTTCTCAAAGATTTAAACCAGTTTTAAAAATATTTTTAAAAAATTGAAATATTTCATAAAAATTTTTAAGATTTCAGAAAGATCTCACGAAGAGTTTCTAAAGATATTTAAGATTTCACAAAGATTTCAAATATCTCTGAAAGATTTTGGATCGATTAAAAATATCACACGAAGAAATAAATGATTACATTAATACTTCGCAGCGATTTTAATAATTTCAAAAATATCGCACAATGTTTTGAAAAAATATTTCAAATATTTCGAAAATATTTGAAAAAATTTCACACAGATTTTAAACATTTTGTAATAGATTAAAAAGGTTCCACAAAGACTTTAATGATTTTCTACAGATTTAAAAAAGATCTCAATTATTTTTAAAAACATTTAAAAATATTTTTTAAATTTTTGAGACATTTTACAAAGATTTCGGATATATTTCCATGATTTTTCAAAGAATTCACAGAAATTTCAAGTATTTCGCAAAGGTTGCACGACGAGTTTGGATGGGTTTAAAAGATTTCAAAGAGGCATAAATGATTTACGAATGATTAGGCGAAGATTTCAATAATTTAAAAAAAATTTCGCAAAAATTTTGCATAAATTTAAATGATTTTCCAAATATTTTACAAAGATTTAAAAGATTTTGAATGGATTTCAATTATTTCGCAACGAATTCAAAGATTTTGCAAAGATATCAAAATGATTCCAGACAGATTTAAATAATTTTCCAAAGATATCAAATATTTCACAAAGATTTTAAATATTTCGCAAATATTTTGGATAGATTCAAAAAATTTTACAAAGACGTCAATGATTTTCCAAATATTTCAATAATTTCACAAATATTCAAAAGTATTTCAAATATTTCGCACAGATTTCACAAAGATTTCGGATTGATTTAAAAGATTTCACAAAGGTATGAATGATTTCCCAATGATTTTCCAAAGATTTCAAATATTTCACAGATTTAAAGAACTTTAGAAATATTATTAAACATATTGAAAATATTTCTTAAAGATTTCAAAACTTTTGGAAAAATTTATGATAGTTTTAAAACAATTCACAAAGACTTCGATAATGTCACAATTTTGCAAAGATTTTAAATATCTCGCAAAGATTTCAAATATTTTCCAAAAATTTAAAAATTTCACAAAGGCATAAATGATTTTCCCATAATTTTAATAATTTCACAAACGTTTCAAAAATATTTCGAAGATTTCCAATGATTTCAGAAAGCTTTCAAAAAGATTTCAATGATTTTGAAATATTGAGCAAAGATTTAAAGAATTACACAAATATTATAAAATATTTTTAATATGTTATCAATATATCAATATTTTTTTGAGATTTCACAAACACATCTAATGTTTGGCAAATAATTATGAAAATTTGAAAAGATTTCACAAAAACTAATTATTTTCCTTAATGTAAAAAAAACAATTCTTTTTTTAAATCTAATCATTTTTACCAAAAATTATCATTTATGGTGTGAAAGGACTGCTCATTTCTTGACTCAACTAATACTTTTTTTAACAATAATGCCTTAAAATGATGTTTGAAATTTGCAGTTTTTTAAAATAAAATTGTCCACATTTGGCCCACTTTTCAATTAGTCACTTTAAATAAAATACTAATATCCAGTTAAAAGCATTAGCATAGAATATCTATAATATTTTTTATTCTTCATTAGGGAATTTAATGGTTTTAATTTAAACACACAAGAATATTTCTTAACTTTCATAAGGTTTTTTGTCATTTTTCTTAGATTTCATTTTCCAATTTAAAAATATCACACCACTTGTCTTAATAAGGAAAATAAAATAAAGATTATTTATAAATTAAATGTTATATGAAGAAATGCAGCACTGTTGAATCAATCATGCTAGATTTTCTTTTTTATATATTTTTCACCCATATTGTTTACAAATTTCTTTCTTTATTTGTTTCTTTTGATCGAAGATTTTTCTTAACTACTAGTAAAAAAGAGAACAAATTAGGAAAAATTCTATAATATATGAATTACGGAGGATTTTGAGAAAAAATATAGATTAAAAAGGGACAAGGGGAAAAAGAAAATAAATTTTATTCTCATTTGTTATTAGGATTAAAAAAAAATTAACGAAAAACGGTTCTCATTCGCGGTAGCAAAATAGCCGGAGGACGTATGGGTAATACGCGAGTGGAATTAATTACGCAGTCGGGGCCAATTTGCATATTATGAAATTAAAAACTTTTCTGCGACTTTAATTTGGCTGGGACAGTGAATTCTAATTCCCGTCGCTAACGAAAACTAAGTGGCTGCTTTACAAAGTGAAGCATTCTCGCAGCAAACCCTTTATTATTCCTTAAATGTTGTTATATCCCACTTACTTCAATTCTCCTGGGAACAGTAGGAAAATCCTAAAAAAGCAAATATTTTGTTTAATATTGTATAATACCCTCATTTTTTTAAGGAATAATTAAATCTAAGAAATTTTTTCTTAATTTTCACACACACACACACACATTATTAGATGATTTTAAATGTGGTTCAAGTTATAATACTTTTTGTTTGATAATACCAATTTTAGGTATAAAGCAACAAAGTTCTCTAAAATTGTTCAGAAATTATTAACTTTCTTCGATATTTAATAATTTTAGAATGAAAATTTAAATTTTCGACCAAAAACTCTGTAACAATCTAAAATTTTTCAAGCTTATAAATTTGACTATTTTGAACAAAAATAATTGGATTTAAACCTATAGGTTTAAATGCAATTAATATAATTTCTAATGCAATTTGTAATTTAAAACAAAACTTCATTAAATGAAGTTTTGTTTTAAATCACAAATTACAGGTGAAACCCCCAACATAACTTAAAGTAGTTGACAAATCGGAAATATTCGTTGCAATTTAATTATTTTGTATTCAAAATACCAATGAATTAAAAAAAAATTAGCATGATCCAAATTAAAAAAAAAACTTATATTATAAGGAAATTTTTATTATCAACCAAATAATTTTATTTTCCACTAAAATATTTGAAGCTTTTATACCTAAAAGGAAAGTGAATTTGAAAAATATTAGTTAAATTTTCAAATAAAATTGTGAGCCTCCATCTAAAAAAACTGAATTCTTAAGAAAGTAGTTTAACCTTTTACATAGTAGTTAAATATTCAACCAGAAAAGACGATTTTTCAAGAAAACAACTGAACCCTCTACAGAATTTTTTTTAACTAAATAGACTAATTTCCAAACCAAAAGCATGATTTTTCTGAAATAAAGTTGAATTTTTAAACCGAAAATATGGTTTTTCTAGAAAAAATTTAATTTTTCACGAAGTAGTTGAATTTCCTATTAATTTCAAACGAAATGGACGAATTTTCAACAAAAAAGTTGATTTTCAACTGAATAGTTGAATTTTCTACCAAATTATTTATATTTTTCACCCAAAAAAAATCAATTTGAAACCAAATAACTAAATTTTCAACCAGAGATGAACCCTAAAAGAATCCGATTAATTTTCTACCAAAAATGTTGAATTTGAAAAAGTGAGCATTTTTAACCAAAAGGGATAAATTTTGAAACAAAAAAACTAATTTTGAACCAAGAAGAAAGAAAATTTTCTTATAAATTGTTGAGAAGTTAAACACGAAAGGAGTTTTTTTTTTATAAATAGTTGCATTTTCAAGCCAAAAGGGTGAATTTTCTACCAAAAAGTTACTTTTCAACCAAATAATTGGATTTTCTACCAAAAATGGATCAATTTTTAAAAAAATACATGAACTTTACACCAGATGGTTGATTTTTTTCTGCCAAAAATATTAATTTTCAACAAAAGTTTATTTCCTAGCAAATAATTAAATTTTTTACCAAAGTATTTTAATTTTCTAGTTAAAAAAAAGCAACGCATTTGAAATAAAATAATTAAATTTTTAACCAAAGAGGTGAATTTTCAACTAATAAGATAATGAATCTACAAACAAACAACTGAGTTTTTAACATAGTAGTTCACTTTTTAATCAATTAGTTAAATTTTCAAACCAAAAAGACGAATTTTTAACAAAATAGCTGAACCCTCTAAAGAAATTTGAATTTTTTACCAAAAGAGATTATTTCAGCAAAGGCCAAATTTTGAACCAAGAATGAAGAAATTGTCCTATAAATTGTTGAATTTACAATTCAAAAAGATGAATTTTCTACAACACAAATAAAATAAATAAAATAA
>NC_046661.1:102611350-102636094 GCF_010883055.1 Belonocnema kinseyi | reverse complement strand
CCTTTTAGGAGATATACCAATAACACAAAATAACTGTAAAGTAAATAACATTAAAGTCTTACATTACTACAAAATTCGTAACAGATACCCTAAAAAAAATATAATCTAACTTTTCAGTAACTCAATTACTTGCAACATATTACTACCCAACAATAGTTGTATTAAAATGCAAAGAAATAATATTCTTCAAATATTTTCGTATCGAGACCACATGGTACGTGGCTAGAATATATGGTGTCCAGATTTATCTAATTTTGTTGGTTCAACTGTAAAGGCTCGCACATGTCAATTTTGGATATAGGAATATATTCACCATTTTCCCCCAAATTGCTCTAATAAAATTGATCCATATATGCTTTTACTTAACTTTCACAATTCATTCATTCTTCTGAAATTAATCCTACTTTGTTGTCCTTAAGTTGGATCTATTTCTGCCAATCACGACCCCACCTTCTGAGCTATAGAGAATCGTTCTAGTGGAATTAATTCTGAATAGGGAAAGCACAAATCCAAACAGAGATTTGCAGGACAAGGTAAATAATATAATAATTTCCTGCATATGGAGTCATCCGAAATTGGAACATCAGAAAAAAAACCTTCTTATCGCAGGATTGATAACCCTACTTTGGTGATTGTGAATGATTTTTTGTTAAAGCTCCTTGGGCTTTAACGAACACATTCTCACCACGTATCTCGAGAGAAAAATGGGCTAAGGCAAATTTTAAAGTCTGATTTAAAAACAATTTTGTTATTAAACATTTTACTTTACCTCATGTGTTTCTTCCAAAAATTTAATTTGTTTATTTGAAATTTTATTTTTTACTATTAAAACAAAAACTTTGCATCTTATCGATGAAAAATTAATAAAACATTTGTAGCTCTATTTTGGGTGAACAAAGTCACGTTTTTTCCAAATTTTTCAACTCATTTTCAACTTTTCAGTTATAGACAGGTAATAATTATTTTAATTTGATACACATAATGGTTTAAACTATTTATTATTATTTCAAATTATATTATCTATGAATGAAACTTTGGTCCAAATTTCAATTACACTCACGCAATCATTATTTTAAGTTAAAAAAAAATATTTTCGACTATTTATTATTATTTCAAATTATATAATCTTTGAATAATGTTGGAAAATTGCCGTTTTTTCAACAATTTTTAACTTTTTGTCTACTTTTGACTTACAGGGAGATAATAATTAATGACATTCGGAAAATTTAATTGTATCGACAATTTAATATTTTTTGAACCATATTTTCCTATATTAAGGCTGGATAGTTGCCGCTTTTTCTGAAATAAAAAAAATTGTGTCTATTTTTCACTTAGAGAAGTTATAATTAATGATATTAATATTAAATAAACATTAGAAAATCATTTTTTACCAACCTTTTTCCCTTTTGTTCAGAAACTTTTTGTTTAAATCATCATTATTTATTACATTTTGCTAATCGAAAAATTAAATTGTATTAATTATTATTGCACTAAGTAAAAAGTGAACAAAAAGTTAAATACTTCAGAAAAAATCACAACTTTCTAGCATTATTTAAAGATAATATTATTTAAAATAGCAATAAATTGTTTAAACAATTATCTTTCTTAATATCGATTATATACTACATCAATCTGAATGAAAAGTTTACAAAAAGTAAAATATTTCAGAAAGAGACGTTAATATCTAGCATTACTGTGTGAGATATATAATAATTATAATAAATAATCATAAAAAATAATTATACATAATAATTAATAAACATATAATAATATGTGTAAACATTTATGCTTGGTGAATTTTATTTGACAGAACCCAGGATAAATTCATAAAAAGTGAATCTAAAACAATATAAGTATAAAATTCAAATGAATTGAAAGTAAGCCAGAACAAAATTTTCACATGTTATTTAAGGAAATTTACAAAATAAGAAATAATATGTAAGAAATTATTTTTTTGAAATTTTTATTCATTATTTGTTTATAATTAGGAGCACAAAAAGAAAGAAAGGTTTATGAGAATAGCGCAACTTCCTAACATTAATTTTAGACCAGATATAATTATTAAAATAATTAATTATTCAAACAATTATTATTGTTAACTATAAATGATAATTTGTTTGCCTTAGGTGAATTAGTGACAAATTTGAGGTAAAATTCTATTTTTTCGGCATTGCTTTAACAGAGGAGGGTTATAAATAATAAAAAATGGTTTAAATAACAATTTTCGTTTAATTGATTTGTTAGCTATTAATGAAATAAATGGGATTTGCAAAACCTCTAAATAGTTACTGAATTTTCACTGATTCAAATTTGGAGAGTGAAAATAATTTTAAACAATGCTACTTTTACAACATTTTTTAATGCCACACAAACTTTGAAATAAAAGGCCATTTTCAAAGAAAAATATTGTCACAAAATTGAAAAACTTGCATTCGAGTTCAACCAAGTTATAGAAAATTCTGAATAAACATCAAGCTGGAAAAATTCAATCTTTTTCACACTTTCTCGTTTTTCCTTTTTTCATCTCGAATTTCGCATAGGATATATTTTTCGGAAATCTTTCCCAGTAACTCTGGAAGTATTACGGCAATCCAGTTTCCGTTGTCGCTCTTTATGCTATCAAAGCTGTCCTATCCAATTCTAACCTAACCTAACCCAAACGAATATTCAAAAGGGGGTCCACCGGTTTTTAGACTCTTTTTATCGCTTCGTCTTTCACTCACTTACCCACTCCCTCCCCACTTTTTTTTTTATCTCATCCCAATTCTTTTTTTTTATTTTCCACTCTCTCTCGTTTCTGTACTTTAAACTTCTGTCAGTATAACAGTATTTCTGAAGCGAGGTAGAGTCACTTCAAAGAGTCGCGATATCCTTTTGGTACTGTATCCCTGGAAATGTTGTTGGGAGAGGACGTGGAGTTGAATCGGAGAATCCTCTCTTTTATATTCAACCGAATCAATTTGCCATATCGCCCACGTACCTGCCACTCCTCTGAATTGGAGGGGTTGCTTCTTTCGAAAGTTAACTGTTGCTTCTTGAGAATCGAGAAGAAAGGGGTGGATCATAATAAACAGGATGCGTCCTTTTTCAGACTTAAAGAATATCCTTCTTCTCGATTTTCTCTCGCGACTAGAAAGTGAGAATAAAAAGTTATAGAACAGCATCGCATAGAACCAATCCCATCAGAACAGACACGAAAATATTAGCAGAAAAAAAATTAGTCTCTTTAGCGCCGTGCACCTACAAAATAGGGTTTCTTACCCTATTAAGATGTTACTGAAGTCGTAACCTTGAAATAACCTTTCGCCTGCTTCCCCTCCCTACCCATAATACTGCATCTATCACTTCCCCTACATCATATCCCTTCCCCCACTGCTTTCTCCGTTACCTCCTCATCCCTAATTCTTACTTATTCCCCTCTTACACTCATCTTCACTTTTCTACAACTCGTCCTCTACTCACCCTCACATCCCTACTACCTCTCCCCTACTGACCCTGCCAATGCTTCAATTTACTGCACACTGCTTCCCTTCATGTTCTATTCTTCCGTTCCACTCAATTTTCATACTTCCCCTCTTCAAACTTCCCTAGTTCACATCCCTGCCTCTACTTCTCCCTCCATTACCTCCTTATCACTAATTCTTCCTTCTTCCTCTCTTATACTGACCCTCACGTTCTTAGTGCCTCTCCACTACTCACGCTCACATCCCTACTACCCTCCTCTACTGACCCCCCCCCCCATGTTTCAATGAACTGCACACTGCTTCCCATCACTTTCTATTTTTCCGTTCCCCTCATTTGTCACACGTTCCTTTTTACAACTTCCCCTACTTTTTTCTCTTTTTGTGTGAGAATTAGTATGGATGGAAGGGTAGCTGACTGAAACTATAAGGGTTTGAGACGGTGGCTTCAAAACCCTAAAAACGTTTACTTTCATCTGCTCTATAAATTCAAAATGTGTTAAAAACTTTCCCAGTAGTTCTAGAAAGTTTATATTCTTCCTATGTTTTTCCTTACTATGTTGATTTAGAGAAAATCTTTTTGAAAAATAAAAAAAACTTGTTTCTTGAGTCAGGCATTTTTTATTCTTCCCCTTCTTCCTCTACTTCCCCTACTTTCCCTACTTGACTTCCCTTATTAGACTGGGGATTTGAAGGTTTTTCTACTGAAAATTCTTCGAATTATTTATTCAATTTTATATATAATTCAATGGACTTTTAAAGATTAATCAGCGAATTTGACTGGTTAATCAATGAGTTTTCACTCATTATTCCTGAATTTATTTAGTAAATTGGTTTAATTATTCAATAGGCTTTTACGAAATAATAAGGAAATTTAAATGATCGTTCAGCTGAATTTTTTACTGATTATTCTTCTGATTATTTCGTCAATTTGAATAGTTCTTCGATGGGCCATCACTGATTAATCAGCGAATTTGACTCGTTACTCAGCGTGTTTTCTGCTGATTAGCCGACAGATTATTCAGTTAATTTGAGGACTTATTAAATGGGATTTCACGGATGATCCAGTAAATTCAAATCATTATTCGGCGGGTTATTTGACTGATCATTCCTTTTATTATTTAGCAAATTCGATTTGTTCTTAAAAAGTCTTTTACAGATCTAGCAGTGAATTTCACGGGTTGATTAGAGAGTGTTCACTTATCATTCCTAAGATTATTTATTAAATCGGCATAGTTACTTAATGGGCTTTTACGGATTAATCAGGAAATTTAATTGGTTATTCAGCGGGGTGTTTTACTGATTAATCTTTGGATTATTTAGTCAATTTGACTCTTTTCGGTGAGTTTTTTAAAATGATTTTTCCTTTTATCATTCAGTAAATTCGATTTGTTATCGGAAAGGCTTTTACGGATCGAACAGTGAATTTGACAGGTTAATCAGTGAGTTTTCATTCATTATTCCTAAGATTATGCAGCAGGTTCGTTTAGTTATTCAATACGCTTTCACGGATTATTCAGGAAATTTGATTGGTTATTCAGCGGGTTTTTTTACTGATTATTCTTTGGTCTATTTAGTAAATTTGATTAGTTATGCGACGGGATTTTACGGATTATTCAGTAAATTTAACTGGATATTCAGTATGTTTTCTTACTGATTATTCCATTCATTATTCCGTAAATTTGATTAGTTATTCAATATTATTTGAGGCATTTTCCAGTAAATTGGACTGGTTATTCAGTGTGTTCTTTATTGATTATTCCTCGCGTTATTCGGTCAATTTGATTGGTTCTTAGAAAAGCTTTTAATGATCATCAGTGAATATAGCTTTTTATTCATTGGTTATTTCTACTGACTATTCCTTGGATTATTCATAAATTTTGATTAGTTATTAAAAGGGCTTTAACGGACCAATCAGTAAATTTGACTGGTTATTCAGTATTTTTTACCGATTATTCCTCGCATTATTCAGTCAATTAACTTTGTTATTAAAACGGCTTTTACTGAGAAATAAGAGAATTTGACTCGTTATTTAGTGGATTTTTATTGAACATTCAGTAAAGACTCTCACTCATCTAATTTTTGAGATCCACTTTTTAAGCTTACCAAACATGATACTTTTTCGAGTCACGTGTTGTATAATACTAACTAACGAGCTTGTAAATTTGAGTTGAGGTTCACGCGTTGATAATGTCATCGAGCACGTGTAACGAGGTACTCAAGGTATCCTATACTAATGAAGCCTAATAGACTTCCTGCTCATGAGGGACCCCATAAATCATAATCCAATCTGAAGGTTTCCTGTTTTACTATCACATTAGAGCCCATAATTATAGACGAATTTCTCTATCTAAACTAACCTTTATCCAGGTTCATATATGTCGGAAACTTTAAATTAAAAAGATAAAGTCATTTACATTTAATAGATCTTCATCACCCACGACTTAAAATTTAAATCTAATTATGAGAAAGGCACCAAGTTTATTAAATTTTTTTAATTTCTTGGATAATTGGCGATTACGATAAATAACAATAAGATAGATAAATAAAATAATTAAAATACAGGCACCATATTATAAATATTTCATGTCGGAATATATTGATTTTCAACTAAAAAAAGATTGACTTTTTACCAAAATAAACGACTTTTTAATCTAAAAAGACAAATTTTCAATAAAAGAGTTATCAATCGTTTTTTAGCTAAAAAATTAATTTTTTATAAAAAAAGACTTTTGAACGCAAGAAAATAAATGTTGTCAAATGAAAAAGTCAGGTTTAATGAAAGACTTTCATTTTTAATACAACAGATTTATTTTTTGATAAACTGTAAAAATTTTAAGCGAAAGGGACGAATTATTAATAGAAAGGCATTTTTATCATGAAAAAGGACAAAATTTTACCAAAAGGTATAAATAGTCAACCATAAGATATACATCTTTAAGCTAAAGAGACGCAGTAATTTATTCAAATATTTAGTACAAATTTAGACACACTTCAAAACTTGGTTTTTCGAAATGAAAAAAAAACTTGTAAAAGAGTTTCGACTTGACTTTATGATTCATTTTTTAACAACAAAAAATTAATTTATTTTGATAATAAAGATTATAATAATCCAAGGCAATCAAAACTTTTTGATGTACAGTTAAATTTTGTCTACTTCGAAAAATCGATTTTTCCTAGCGTATCTAAATTTGTATACAAATTTGAATCAACTATTGCAAACTATAAGCTAAAACAACGAATTTTCCAAAAAACACATTCATTTGAAAAAATGTATTTTCAACTATAAAAGATCAATTTTCAACCAAAAATAAAAGGGTTGAATTTTCAGGAAAAAAAAAATAATTTTCAACCTAACACGACGGTTTTTCAAGCTGAAAGATGATTTTTCTATGAAAGGGTTAAATCTTCAACCCGAAAATATAACTTTTCATATTTCAATTTAAAAAATCAATTTTTAGCGATACGATAAATCAACACAGAAATAAACGAATTTTTAAAATGAATTAAACGAAAAAAGACGATTTGACAAAGAATTGGATGAATCCTGAACAAAAGCAAATTAATTTGTAAACAAACAATAGCATTTTAAATCAAACGAGATAAAATTGCAAACTAAAAAGAAAAAATTGTAAACGAAGTACTATTTTTCTGTCGCGAAAAAATGAAAATTTCAACCAGATTGTGATATTTTTAATCCAAAAAGCTAATTTTCTAAAAAACAGTTGAATCTTGTTCCCAAAACCGTTGATTCGTTTTTAATCTTGTATCAAATCTTGTCTTGAATCTCGCTTTGAATCTCATCTCGTGGTTAATCTCGAATATTGTCTCGAGTTGAGTCTCGAGTCTTCAATCTCGTCTCGAGTCTCGTTAAAAGCAAATACGACAAAGGGACTAAAAAATAAATTCTTAATTCAAAATGAATTACTTCGGAATGAACTTTCAAAAAAAATATTTTAATTTCCTTATGGGGTTGTATTATGACGTTCTTCTAGTAACTGCGCCGAAAAAACGCTATATTTGTGATTTTTTTATGAGATTATTGCGAAATATATTGATGTAGGTTTCGTTAGGCTTAATTAATACTATCATAAAATACATTTTTTTAAAATTGGATCTATTTTTTACATTTTTTATACACAAAAACGTCAGTCAAGTGCAGCGCCCCGAAAAGGAGGTAGGTCTGGCTTGTTGAAGAATATTGAAACTGTGCCATAATAAATAGAAAAATAAAAAAATGTTATGGTAAGTATTAAAATAGCTATGTCCCTTATAAATTTTTTTGATATACGCGCAAAAATCACAAAATGGCGGCCAACAAATAAAACGAAATCGTGTTTTTTAACCATGTATCGTAAAAAAATATAATAAAAATCAAAATTTTATAATAAATTTAAAAGTGGACGTAGCCATTGTCACACTGAATCTAAAAAAAATCGATTTTTCGGTTTCCCATGTCTCAGTTCCAAGATTTTGTTAACTAGCCGGGACCTACCTACTTTTCGAGACGTTGCGTTTGACTGACGTTATTCTGTATAAAAAGTGTATCAAATAAATAAAATTTAAAAAAATGTATTTCAAGAATGCATTTATTAAGTCTAGCAAATCCTACATCAATACCTTTATCAATAATCTAATGAAAAGTTTATCGAAATAGCGTTTTTTCGGGGGTAGTTACTAGAATGAACCCTGAATTCAGATCGCATTTAGGCGAAAAAGTGGAAAACGAAAAAGAGTGCGAAGTCTCAACGAGTACCCCTGATAAAGGTGGTTTCATAGCCTATGAAATGGTTTCAATCTTCTACCTCCCCCCCCATTCCCAGCTGCCAACCTTTCCTTTCCTTCTTTACCATTCATATCATCTCCTCTCGAAGCTCGTCTCGATACACGCCTCGAGTCCTCGCCTCGAACCTAGCCTCTAACCTTGTCTTGGACCTCGTCTCGAACCTCATCTCGAACATTGTCTCGAATCTCATCTCAAATTTCGTTTTGAATCGCGAATCTCGCCTCGAATATCATGAAAGAACTACGCAAACAGTTGCCCGACCTAAACTATAAGGGTTTCTGCTGGGAACTAAGAAACCCAAAAATGTCTGCGAAATTTCCTAACGTTATTAATTTTGAAATCTCATCCAGAAAAGTTATTATTATGAAAAATTAAAGGGACTGTAAATGATGAGTGAGAGATTTTGATTAAATCTAATTAATGTCACCAACAAGCGTCCTTGGCATAAAGAAGATGGAGCGAGCGAAACGATGTTGCTGGTGGGAAAAGTAAATTTAAGTCCGATCGATCAAAATCCTTGAGCTGGAAAAATCGCTCGCGTGCCTGGTTCTTCCTCGTGACAAGGTTAATGGCATCACCCCCTGTCGAAAGAAAGGAGCTGCACTGCGCTTTCAGGAGCGAAGAAATTGCCGAAAAACAAGTCGATCTTCCATCTCATCTGGCATTGGTGGGAGAGAAACCCCTCGCAAAACGCGAAAACATTCATTAACGTCACCGTCGAGTATTTACTGAGCTCCGGACTCGAAACGAGTTGAAGATCCCAGTCTAGAGTCTAAAGGGTAAATACTGGAGAAGAGAGGAAAGAAAAGTGGAGTAAAACACATTGCTTGCGTAAAAATTTCTAACAAGAACGTTAGACTTAGACTTAATTTAGATGATACTTTTTGTAAATATTTTAAACAACTTTGTCAATTTTAGGTAATCATCTCTGTGAAGCTCTTCGCCTGGAATGATTGCTGGAGAGATTGATCAGCGACCTGGAACATATGCTACAACGAGGCAAAGATTTTCGAATTAAAAGTTCAACTGTTTTGTAGAAAATTCGTCCTTTTGCTTCAAAATTTAAGAACTTGGTAGAAAAATCAACTATTTGGTCGAAAATTAATTTTTTTTAGTCTTAAAAATTCGCTTATTTAAATTGAAAACTATTCCTTTTGTATGAAAATTGAACTGTTCCATTATTTTTTTGAAGTGATCTCCTGCAGACTAACAATAAAATTATTCTGCACTATTTTGCTGCAAATTTCTCTCTTTTAGTAGAAAATTAACCTCTATTTTTGAAAATTCAACTATTTGGTTTAAAATGTATGCAATTTGTTGAAAACCCATTTTTTTTATCGAAAATCCAAATCTGTTTTAAGCGAGGATTCAACCATTTTGTTGAAAATTTCCTTTTTCAGATTAAATCCGTATATTTTTATTTGATATTAAAATCTAATTTGGTCAAAATATCAACTATTATATTTTTTATTGGAAATTTATGTAGTTGGCTGGAAAAGAGTTTCTTTTTCGTAAAAAATTAATTTGCTTGGTTGAAAAGTAAATTATTTGGTTAAAACTTGATGTATTTAGTTAAAAATTAACTTTTTGGGCCAAAAAAATAATTTTTTAGATTCCAATTTAAGTATTTAATTGAAAGTTATCTTCTTCGTGAAAACTTTATATTTTTTATGGGAAATTCAATTGTTTTGTAGAAGCCTTTTTTATCGGAAATTGTGATTTTTTAGTGACAATTTATCTATTCCATTTTTATGTGAAAACTAATCTTTTTACTTGAAAAAAGGAACTATTTGGTAAGAAACTCTTGTGATTTGTTGAAAATTCTTCTGTTTTGGTAAAAAATTATGCTTCTTGATTAAAAATTGAACTATTAGATTAATAAATTTTTATTTTAGTAAAAAGGCGTTTTTTTTTTGTTGAAAGTTCAGGTAAAAAATGCAACTGTTTGTTTTCGAAAAATAATTTTTTTGGTTTCGCATGGAAAGGAACTTGTTTTTGTTAAAACATTAGACTGCTGATTTGAAAATTGAATGAGAATTTAACTATTCCATTATTGATTGATAATTGATTTTTGTATAGATTACAAGTTCCAATATTTGGTTGAAAACGTATGCTGTTTCTTTTTCTTTTTTTTTACTAGAAAATTATCATCTTATTTGTGCAAAATTTGCTCTTCGTGTTAGAAAATCCTTCTTTCTTGGTTAAAAAAATGAATATCCTTAATGGAAAATGCATTTTGTTGAAAATTCGTCTTTTCTTTTAAAAATCCATTTTTTGGTGGTTGAAAAAGCAACTGTTTGATACAAAAACATTCTCTTTTAATTAAAGGTTTAACAATTTTGTGGAAAATTCGCCTTTTTTGTGAAATTTATTCGTTTTGAATTTAAAATTAAAATATTAGACAAAATGTCAGCATTATATAGTTTAGAAGATCCGTTAAAAAAATTGTAATTAACTTTTAAAAGTAAAAATTTACCAATTTATTTTCAGGTAAAAATGTATTGTTTTAAATTAAAAATACAATCACTCGACTGAAAACTTATTTAATTTGTTGAAAAATCTTCTTTTTTGGTGCAAAAATTAAATTTTTTATTTTTAATGTAAACTGTTTAGTTCAAAATTGTTATATTTTCTTTAAAAAAATGTTGTGGGTTAAAATTAACTTTTGTATTTTGAAGTTTAACTGTTTTATTAAAAATTAACTTTTTCGTTGAAACTTGGTATCGTCGCATTGAAAATTCAACAATTTTGTAAAGAAAATTCATCCTTTTATTTTTTAAATTCAATAGTTTGATTAGAAATTTAAGTTAAATTCATATTTTTATTTAAAGTTTATCTGTTTTGTAGAAGATTCGTTTCTATATTTAAAATTAATTTTTTCCAATAACAATTTAACTGTTCAATTTTTGCTGAAAAATGAATTTTTTTAATTAAAAAATTCAACAATTTGATTGAAAATTCCTCTTTTTGCTAAAAATTGGTCTTTTTTAGTGACAAATTTTTTTTTCTTCCAAATTGCAACTATTGGGTTACAATTTATATTCTTTGTTAAGAATTCGTCTTTCTTAGCACAAAATAGACTATTTTTTTAAACATGTATTTATTTAGATGAAAATTTAATTACTAGAATAAAAGTGCAACTGTTTTGTAGAAAACTCGTCTTTTTAGCTTATAAATTGCACTGTTTGGTGTAAATGTATGTATTTTGTGAACAATTAGGCTTTTTATAGTAGAAAATTAATCTTTTTGTTAAAAAATTCTACATTGTGAACAACATTTTTTTTCTTTGTTCACTCAAAAATCTTTATTTGTTAAGGATTCAATTATTTTGTTGGAAATTCATCTTTTTAGATTCAATTAAACTTTTTTGGATTAAAAAAATTGCGTGGTTAAATTATCAACTATTTTATTTTTTGTTACGAATTCATCTTTTTTCCTTGAGAAACTTTAGTTACATCCAAGTGACCCGAATATATTCTTTTATTCTGTCAAAAATCAAAGGTCATTTTGACATTTTTAAAAATACTCTGACTGAAATTTGAGAAAAAAGCACAGCCGTTTTAGGACCACACTAAAAGAATTTATAAACAAATAAAAAAAAATAAAGAGGAAAGAACGGTAGTAAGTGATGGATAAGAAAGAAAATAAAATTCGGATAAGGCTAATCTCTCCATTAAATATTGTTGTAGATAAAGTTATAGTTATAGAGTATAAAAAATATAATATTGTTATTAGGTAGATAAGAATATTTTTTATAACCTCTGGGTCCCTCGTCACAAATCATAACCGAGATATTTACGCTTAAATCGTAAATCTAGAACATTATATGATAGTCTCGAGCCCTCATGTACAGTACATTGTACAATGCTTTTACATTGTCGTGTCGTTCATTGCATGTGCTAGATACATTGTTCGTGTGACAATACAGCCCCTATTTATGAAGTGAGTCGGTCTTGCGCATAAAATTTTATGACAAGAAACGCATTGGCTGTTTATCGATGGCTAATATTCGAAAATAACAGCTGCATTAAACGAGATATTGGGCTTTTTAATTTTTAATCACATACTCTTGTATTGAAATAAAAAAAAGAAAAGTAAAAAAAAAGCTGTAACTCAAAGCAGAGGTGGCGGAGTTGTTGGGAGCACAGGGAAGACAAAAATATTGATTTGCCTCCTTCGGAAATCTACTGACTAAATTCGGTGGACCGTTCGGATTTTCCAAAACTTAACTTAATCATCAGCTATCAAATAGACAGCATCGTTATTTTGTTGCTGTTGCTACCTGCTCAAATTTTTGTCGTCTTGATAAGAGTGCTGTATTAGTCCCGAAACGTCGGTTAATATTATTTATAAATGTTTTTCAATGTGCAGAATTCCTGAAAATAAAGCCAAGAATCTAGCGAACAAATTTGAACAACCAACATAAAATGTTCCTATTGCAGTTTAAAAAAATATAAATATTTTCCTAAAAAAGAAAATAAAACAAAGTTTTCTCGATGAAAATAAAAAAGAGGAAAGAAAAATGAAAGCAAAGTTTTTGCCTTGATTCTCGAGTCTCAGGGACAGAGCATCGTAGTTTCGTTGCTGTTCCTGCCTGATAAAAATTGTTTGCTTTGAAGGGTGCTGTATGAGTTCCGAAACGTTAGTGATTTTCTTTCAAAAATGTATTTTTATTGTGATTTGATAATATAAAAAATAAAGAAGACGAAAGAAATAAAGAGAGAAGAGATTTGATTTGGCTTGTTGCTGTCTCACTTCTCTTTCCTCATTAAAAAAATTAATATTTGTGTAGATTATATAAATATTATATATAGTCTTTTGTCTTGGAAATTCCTCAATTTGCTGGAAAAATAAACTTTTTTGTAGAAGATTCGTTTTATTTGATTGAGAATCAATATTTTCAAATGAAATTCAATTATTTTACTTTTGGTGGAAAAATGATGGTTTCAGATTCAAAATTCGACTATTTACTTGCAAATTTATACAGTTTGTTGAAAATTCCTTTCTTTTGGTAAAAAATTAATTTTCTTAGTTTTAAACCCAATTGTTTGGTTGAAATTTGGTGTATTCTGTTACAAATTACCTTTTTGGGTTAAGCACTAACAATTACAGTAACTATGTTATTAAAAATTAACTTTTTGGTGAAAACATCATTTTTTGGATAAAAAATTCGATTGTTTTGTAAAAGACATTTTTAAATAAAAATGATCGTTTTTAGTGAGTTATTCTATTTTTATTTAAAAACTTATTCTTATTGGAAAAATTAAATATTTGCTTAATAGTGTTTTTATTTTTTTATAATTTCCTGTTAGGTTGAAAGTCATTTTCTGGGATGAAAATACAACTGTTTGTTTGGAAATTAATTTTTTTTGTTATCAGGAATTCAATCACTTTGTTGAAGCTTCGTCTTTTTTCGTTGCATTTAATTGTTTTTCATTCAAAATTAAAATCTTTTTTAGATAAAATTCTAAAGAAGAAAAGAAGAAAATTCTTTTTTTAGATTAAAGTCAAAAAGAGGAAAGAAAAATTTGTGCATTGATTCTCGGGTCTCAGGAAGAGAGCATCGTAGTTTCGTTGCTGTTGCATTTGGAACATTTTATGATGGTTGTCCAAATTTGATCGTTGGATTCTTGGTTTTATTTTATGAAATTCTGCACATTAACTGGATTTTTGGACGTTAAATAGAATTTTAAATTTGATTTTAGTCTCATTTAAATTTCTTAAAAATTTTTTATTGTTATTTGATAATAATACAAGCACAAAACGAAAGAAATAAAAAAAGAGAAAGACGTGGTTTTGGTTGGTTGCCTTCTCGTTTTCTCATATTATTTATGGTTGTAGAAAATTATTTTATTTCCTTATTTTTTATTTTTAATAGCATCTTTTTTCAGATTGCAATAGGAACATTTTATGGTTTTAAATTTATCTGGAATGTTTGGAAAATATTAGGTAATTATTGTGAAATTATTAAAATCTTTGTGAAATATTTATAAGAAATCATTAAAATGTTTATGAAATCTTTTAAATCTATCCAAAATGTCGTCAAAATATTAGAAATCTTCGTGAAATCTTTGAAATCTGCCTGGAAATTTTGCCAAATATTTGTAATATTTGGTCATTATTTTTCAATTATTAAAATCTTTACGAAATCATTCAAATCTATCCGAAATATTCTAAATCTTTGTGAAATGTTGAAAATTTTTGGGAAATTATTGAAGTATTTGTGAAATATATCAATGTATCTTTTTTTATTTTAAATAAAAAGCTTTTTTTGGTTCAGACATCTATTATTATATCATTTTTGGAAATAGATATTTTTTATTTGAATATTTAAATTCTCGGATAAAAGTTACTACCTTATGAAAAATTTATTTGTTTGGTTGAAAATTAATTTAATTTGAAAAAAATGGTTTGTTTGGTTTTGAAATTCGTCTCTTTTGATAGAAATTTTTATATTTTTTGTTTAAAATGTCACTCCTTTTTTTGTTAATTGATAAGTTATGGCAAGAATTCCTGTATTTTTTAAAAGTGTGTCTATTTTGATACACAGTTTTTTTCAAGTTTATCACTTTGATATGAATTTTATTGTTTTGTTCAGAATTCAACTCTCTGGTTCGAAGCTTATATGTTTCATTAGTTTTAAAAAAAATATTTTTCATTAAGAATTCATCTTCTTGTTAAAAATTCCATTTTTCGTGTTAAAAATTCAACTGTCTTCTAAAAAATACGTCTTCTTGGCTTTAAAATTGAACTGTTTGGTTGAAAATGCAAACTATTTTTGTTTGAAGTTCAATATTTTTTAAATAAATATTATTAATAATTTATAATTAATTTACATATTCATATTCATTTGTTATTAAAAATTTATCTTTCTTGGCTGAAAATTCATCTGTTTTATTAGAAATTTCATCTTCATTAGATAAAAGTAGGTGTTTGGTAAAAAACAAATCTTCTGTAGGTGAGGACCTAACCATTATTTAAAAATAAATTTTTAGTCGAATTGAATCGTTTTTTATTAAAAATTGTGATCCTTTTGGTTATCTCTTTCGTTAAAAATAATAAATTTGTGTTAAAGTTTCGTTTTTTTTGTTTAACCTTATTTTTTTCAACTTAAAATGTTTTTTTTTTCATTTTTTGTTAAAAATTTTTTCTTTTTTGGTAGAAAATTATCCTTTTAATTAAAAATTTCTTATTTTTGTTAAAAATAGAACACTGAGGTTAAAAATGAACTTTATTGTTGAAAATTCATGTTTTTGGGTTGAAAAGTCAACTGTTTGACAGAAAATTCCATTTTGGCTTTAAAGTTCAACAATTAGGATAAATGCTTTCTGCTTTCTTGCTTAAAAAATTTATATTTATGAAAAATTTGTCTGTTTTGTTGAAAGCTAATTTCTTCCGTTAAAAATTAAAGTTTTTCATTTTTTTTAATTGAAACTGTATTTCGTTGAATATTCTTCTTTTTAGTTTTAAAATTCATCTCGTTTCACAGAAATTCTTTCTTTTCTTTTGCTTGAAGTATCATCCATTACATTTTTTGTTGAGAATTCATCTTTGCAGGCTTAAAATTTTAGTATCTAATTAATAATTTTAATACTTTGTTATAAATTTAATTATTTTGTTTAGAATTAAAACTCTTTGGTTGAAAACTTGACTATTTTGACTTTTTTTAATGAAAAAGTCGACCAATTGGGTTAAAAATTATCTTTGTGAGTTGAAAATTGAGCAATTTGGTTGGAAATTAAACGATCTTGTTGAAAGTTGAATTATTTTGCTGCACATTTAATTGTATTATACAAAATTCGGTCTTTTGGATTAAAAATGCATCTTTCCTGGTAAAAAAGTCTTTATTTTTGGTTGAAATAAATCAATAAAAAATTCAAAAAGATGATTATGCCTTTAGCCTATTTACAGTTTGGTACTCTTGATGGTTGGGTAACTTTTGGCTCTATTTAGGACCACTGAAAATTACCTGCTTAACCGAGAGGTTCAATTCGGAATGGTGGTTGACCGTTAGCTCAATTCGGATGCGACCGTAAATTCTGAATATCGGCCAAGGTCGGCAATTATTTTTTATTTGACTCTTCCGGAAAAACTGTTTAGCACTTTAGTCATAGTGCTGTAAAAACCTCATTGGGCAAATATTTGAAGGCTCCTATGTTATATAAGTCGAAGGACAGGCCTTGAAATATTACTCATTTCGACTGAAAAAACAACTTATTTTACCAACGATAAACATTCGGGTAAATGAACAATGCAACACGAAATGGTTATCGTAAATAAAATTGGCAGAAAAAAGGACAAGTTGGGATGTCCTGGGATTTCTCTAAATTCTAAATCACCCTCTTCAATTTTTACCCTCCTTCCAAGAAAACGGCAATCTGTTCCAGGCTTGTTAAATTTTGCGCAACGAATTAGGACTAGGGAAACAAATATTTCGTTCCACGTAAAACTAAAATGTCAATATTTTCAAGTAGTGACCACAGAAAAACAGATTTTACTTGATTTTTTTTCATTGCATTTTTTAGAATTATTAATAATAATAATAATCGGCAAGTTAGTATTCGCAGTATGAAATTGGAATAGAAGCTCGAAAAAATTTAATAAAAAAAGTTTTCAAAATTCAAAATCTTCAAGCTAACATCTTCTAAGTTGGACAATTTTTTCAGGAAGAAGTTGAAATTATCTCACTTTTAATTCAAAGAGTTCAGAATTAAACAATTTAATCTTATATTCAAGAATTTTGTAATTGAATAATTTCAGATTAAAATATCAAGAGCGGACATTTCCAAAACGGTAAACATGAAATATTTTCGATTGAAACTTTCAAAAATAAAGCATTGAAAATTCAGACGAATAAAAATTGTATTAATTCTCATTAAAAGAATTCAAAGTTAATTAATTTAAAAGTGCAAAATTTTGAATTTTAATAAATTTACATTCAAACCTAGTTTCATAATTTATAGTTTAAAACGAAATCGAGTATTTCAAGGTACAAGCTTCTGAAATTCTAAATTTTTATTAGATTAACAGAATTATAATCAAAACATAAAAAAGATAAACATTTTTTTTTAAAATCAAAAAATGAATTCAACTTTATTTTCACTGTTCAAAAAGGTCCGTTTTGAAAATCCCATTCTTTTAAGAAAATTCATCTTGTGGTTTGAAATCTTTATAATTCGAAAGAACTTTTTTTATATTTTTCACTAAAAATCTTTATTTGTTAAAAGTTCCACTTTTTAGTTTCCGAATTTATTTATCTTGGAAAAAATTTTATCTTCTTGAATGAAATGTCACCCATTACATTTTTATGTCGACAATTTATCTTTGAAGTTTAATAATTAACATTTGCAATTCAAAAATTTGAGTATTTAGTTGCAAATGTAACTATTTTTAAAAAAATTGATCTATTTCCGTTGGGAAGTCATGTCTTTTTTTAAAATTTGTTTTGTTTTTGGTAGAAAATCAATTTTTTTGTATATAAAATTTATCAATTTTGGCAACATTTTTACATTTTTTGTTGAAATTGGACATTTCCGAACCGTTAAAAATGGAATATTTTTCAATTCGAATTTTTAAAAATAGAGCATTGAAAATTGAGACGAATAAAAATTGTATTATTTTTCATTAAAAGGTCTCAATATTAAAAAATTTTAAATTACAAACTTTTGTCCTTAAAAATTATATTACTTTAGGTAAATTCTATAGTTTGAAAATCAATAATTATTAAGTTGTCAATTATACTTTTCGAAGAACAATTTCAATTTTAATCACAAGATTTACCCTTTTGAAAAGAGAAAATTAAAAATTAAGCGTTTAACATGCAAATCAAAAATTCTAAAATTTAAACCATTATAAATTAAACAAATGATTTAATTGTTCTGAAAAACATTTTTTTAAACAAAATTTTAAGTGTCAAACTTTTGGGAACATTTTTCAAACGAAAGAAAACTTCAATATATTCAATGCCTAGTTCTACAATCTGGTTATTTTTAAGGATTGAATTTCAAAAATTATTGTAATCATTTTTAATCATTTTGAATTTATTGCCGAGCCACTTAATTCAAAATTGTTTAATTACAAATCCTTTTTAACAAAACTGTTTACAATATTTAAATCTATAATCATCTAATTTGAAATTTAATAAAATAAAATTGGTTGGACTTCGAAAAATATAACTCACAATTTGTATATTTTGAATTTCTAAACAATTTAATTAACTTAAAGAAATATAAAGTTTTAGGGGTTTAAGAAAAAAAAAATGTTGATATAAAGATTTTTGTAACTAATTTTTTTTAGTCTTAAATGAAGTTCGCATTTGTTTAAGTTTTAAGTTTCTGTAGTATTCATTGTATTAATTTTTAATATTCATTTTGTACGTTTTTTGAGAATGATTCAATTTTAAAGATTTACGATTGAAAATTTTTCCAATTTAAACGGTCAAAATAAAGAGAATT
The DNA here is from genome assembly GCF_010883055.1 of Belonocnema kinseyi. NCBI lineage: Eukaryota > Metazoa > Arthropoda > Insecta > Hymenoptera > Cynipidae > Belonocnema > Belonocnema kinseyi. The sequence continues at coordinate 102,617,393 of NC_046661.1, read as the reverse complement.
CGTTTTCTTAATTTTAGAAAAGTTTTTGTAATTAATGTTTACGTTAAAACATAATTTTTAAAATTTAATAAAAATTTAGATTTCTATAATTTTATAAGCTTTTGCTCTTAAATACTCAAGCTAGTTTTCAATTTTAACTCATTGCTAATGAAATTGTTCAAATTAAAAAATTTTAGTTTGATTGGTAAAGTCTATTAAAACTACAATTTTTTAATTTCAAGTTACATAAAAAGTCAGAATTATTAAAAATAGTACAAAAGTTTTATGAGTTTCCCCTTTTTAAATCTTTCGAAACTGCAAATTAAATTTTTTAAATCTTTTTGATCATCTTTCATCTTCAAACCTTTAAAATTAAATTTGTTTAAATAGAAATCTTTTAAATTATTTCTTGAATGATTTTTAAATCTTCAGAATTAAATTTCAATGAATTTGGAAATATTTTGTAATGTTTTAGAATCTTTTTGAATAATCTGTAAAAAATCGTTTTAAAAAATAAAGAATCACTTCAAATATTTCCAGGGATCTTAAAATAAACATTGTGTCATCTCTCAACCTTTCAAAATGTATATTTTGCTTTAAGTTTTGAAATTTAATAAAATATTTATCAAACTATTCCTAATATTTTGACAAATTTGTGCATAATTGAAAAAAATGTCTTCAAATCTTTCAAATTATTTTTTCATAATTTTGGAAATAGTTTGGAATGTTTTTAAATATTTTTAATCATTCTATTAAAATAAATGTTATAAATTAAAAAATCATAAAAAATCTTTGCTGAAATCTTGAGAACATTTGATTATCATCTTGAAATCTTTCAGACTTTTTAAAAAGCTTTTAAAGTTTTTGTTTTGTAATATTCAAAAATATGCATTTTGTTTTGAATAAAATTATTTTTGAAATCTTCTTAAATACATTATGTAAGTTAATTTAAAAAATTAATTTAAATTTTCCCTGAAATCATAAGAAAAAAATTCGTTACCATAAATCTTTAAAACTTCTTAAAAATATTTGTATTGTTACCTATAGATTTCCTAAAATAAGATATTCTAAGTTTTTGTCCACAATAATTTCATTTTGCTCTTCTCTGTGAATGTATGAAAATGTTAAAAAATTGTATTCTGCTAGCAAAATGTAAATTACAGAATTATTTCGCAGTATTAAAAAACATTTATAATTAAATTTTTCTCTTTTATCAATTTCATCAAAGAAATATTCAAAAATAAATTTTTTTGTCAAAATAGAATTAGAGGAAAGTGACCTACACAGGATAGGTTCCTGAACCTTATTAAAGTTATTATTATGACAAATTTTTATTATTATTACTAATTCATTAAATAAGATCAAGCGAGAAGAATTTAGTCACCTCGAAGGATTTCCTAAGATGAAATTTCACTTATTGATTTTTATTTGAACTCAAAGTCAAGCAAAGAACCAATAACAGACAAGCTTGACCATAAGAAAACAGCAATTACTATGTAAACATTATTGGTTAAGTGTATAAACAATTTTTTATTCAATAAAAGTCATCCTTGGTTCCATTATCTGAATTTTCAGTTATTTTATTTGCTAAGAAGAATTAATTCCTTTAAGTGGCATAAAATTTCAAATGGACCGAACGGTCAATCAGATATCTTCTTTTTGAGAAAGGAAAGGCAGAGGGTAAGTTCATTACCAGACGTCAGAGGATCCGAGTAAACATCCGGTGAAATGCAATTTAAAAATTTCAAGAAATACTTTTTCGTAAATTCAGAAATGGAAAATTGTCACAATTCTCGTATTTTCTTGAAGAAACGAAATATTTATTCAAGATAGCAAATAATGGAAGCATCTTCTACTATACTCAAATGACTTCCCAGAAAAAATTTGGTTTGTAAGCTTTTATGAAAAACAATTTTTTTTTATGTTTTAAAAAGTTATAAATAGTACATCTTTCACACATCCTTTTTCTAAATAACAATAAAAATTATATTTCGAAATTCCGGTTCCATGGCAAAACATCTATGTTTAAAGTGAAATAATAATTCTTTGCGTCACTTCCGTATCCCAAAGTCAGAATTATTTCTATTCGCAACATTCCTATTAAAATTCAGGAATAAAAAAATTCATTTTTTCAAAGGTCAGAAAAAGGAAGTCTAAAATTCTGTAATATTTGTACTTTGACATTTTTTTTTAATTTAAACAAATTCTGAAATGGAAAAGGGGAGTTACAAAATCTGACGATTTCTGACTTGGAACAGGAGTCTCTTATGTAAATTTCCTATTTATAAATTATAATTTAAATTATTTTCCCAAATTTTTTGTTTAATGCTGAAATTACCTGTTCCAAGACAACAATTTCATTGTTTACAAAATTTCCTGTTCCAAACACAGAATAATAATTCCTTACTGATATTTTTATTATATTTAATTTCCTTATCCCGCATGCAAACTAAAAACTATAATTTTTTTCTATCATTGTAAAAAAATAAGATAAATTTCTTAAATACAAACCAAATTGTTCCTCTGAATCAGAATAAAAATGTTATTTCAAAATTTCCGTTCCAAATAGAATTGTCATGTTCTGAGTAAACTTAAAATGAAAGTTATAATTCTGTAAGAAAATTTCTAGATCTGCCGCGGAATTTTAATTCTTTTAGAAATTTCTTTATCTTAAAATCAAAATTATCGTTATTTCTTGTCCAAAAGTAAAAATTACCATTTTTGTTGGGAATTTTCTATCCTAATTTTCCAAATTAAATTTTATTGCTGAAATTCCCTGTCCCAAAATCATAATAATAATTATTAAATAAATACTATTATCGTTTGGTTTTTTTTTATTTCATTCTATTTTGTTCGGGTTAAAAATTAAACTTTTTATGTAGAAAATTGCATCGTTTTAGCTTGAAAATTTAACAAATCGATTGGAAATTATAACTTTTTCGTTGAAAATTCTTATTTTTTGTTGAAAATTCAATTATTTGGTTAAAAATTAAACTAGTTTCACAAAAATGTAATTATTCAAAAGAAAATTTTACTGCGTTTTATAAAATTAAATTTTTGTTAAGAAATTATATTTTCGGTGAAAAATTCTACTATTTTGTAGATAATTCGTCTCTTTCTCTTCTAAATTAAAAAATGTTCTTTTGAAAATATATTTATTCAGTCAAGTATCCGTCTTTTTTGTAAAACATCAATCTTCCTGGGAAAAATATCCATCTTCGGTAAAAAATATAACTTTTTAATTAAAAATCAATCATTGTTTTGGTTGATAATTTAACATCTTTGTTTAAAACTTGTTTTTTCGATTATTTGAACTGGTTAAAAATTCTACTTCTGGTAAAAAAATCATCTTTCTAGGTTGAAGAAGAACTTTTTTTTGGGGAAATTAAACTTTCAGGTTCGAAAATTCAACTTTTATGTTTAGAAATGAAACTGTTTTGTAGATAATTTCTTGTGAAAATTCAAAAAGGTTGTTTAAAATTTTTCGATTTTGCTAAAAATGCATCTTTCTTCGTAGAACATTAATAATTTATCTTCGATAAAAAATCCAACTTTTAGTAGAAAATTTAAGTATTTGGTCAGAAATAAATCTTCTTCATTGAAAAATCAGTTATATGGTTTTATTACCTTGTTCATTACAGTATTAATATTCATGCCTTTGGTTTAAAATTTAACAATTTTGTTGAAAATACTTTGGTTATTGTGGTTAAAAATTAATTGTTTTATACAACTATTCCATTTTTGATTAAAAATTTAAATGAGTTAATTGGATCTTCAAAATTCATCTTTTTGGTTGAAAATTCAAGTATTTGGTTACAAATTTCAATATGTTCTTAAAAATTCGTCTATTCGACAAAAAATTAAATTTTGGAAAAGGAAATGTTAAAAATATACAAACAAAAAAGTCAAATTTGAGTTAAAAGAATAATATCTTTGCTAGAAAATGTTGAAATCTGAGAAATATAAAGTATTTCATATTGAATGCATTTGTCAGAATTTGTCCTTCCTTTTTTTTTATCTCTCAACAAAATTTTTTTTTATATTCTCCTTTGCTTTTCATTTCTTTAATTCTTTCAGCATCCCGTCAACAAAGAAATGAGTTATTTCGGGTCCCCCAAAATGAAACTTTGTCAACGAGTCATTAAGGACCTTAAGTACCAGAAGGGTACCATACAAATCGCCATCTATTTTTAAGCAAATTCAAAGCATCGCTACCACTGGCAGCGATGATATAATGATGTTGCATTTTCATAACAAAAATACGAATTGACAACAAAAAAATTCAACAAAAACAAATAGTTTATAAAAAATTCATGATAACTAGTGTCACGTAATGACTTTTTGAAGCTCTTCGCATAGGGTGATCACTACAGAGATTGATCAGTGACTTGGGCCGTAGGAGTGTTGCGGAATGAGCGTGTTTTTTAAATAAACAAAAGGGGAGTTCTAGTACAAATATTGAAAGAAGAGTTAAATTTCTCAGAAAAAGGTGCTATTCGAATAGTTGCATTTTCTATCAACATATTTGAATTAAAAAGAAAAGAATTTAAAGCGGAGTAGATAAATTTACAACCGAAGATATGAATAACTAACTGAAGTAATTAAACTTCAATCAAATAACTAAATTTTTAACAAAGTAGTTTAATTCTCAATAGAATAGGTCTATTTTTAGCCAGAAAAGACAAATTTTGAATAAAATAGCTGAACTCTTTAGAGAACATTTTGTACCAAAAAGATGAATTTGCAACAAAAAAAAACACTTTTTAAAACAAGAGCTGAAATTTTAACCAAATTTTTCATTATTTTTCAACAAACTATTTAAACTTTTTACCAAAATAGAATAATTAAAATTTTTTTTTTAATTTTCAAACAAAATAGATGATTTATAAAAAAAACATATAATCGTTGATATTAATTAAACCACCAAATTATCTAATCAAAGATAGTTGAATTAAACAAAAAATCCGCAACAAAAATTACATTAACTTTTCTACCAAAATAATTAAATTTTCAACAACAAAAAAGTTAGATTGTTTCACCAAAAGAGATCAATTTTGAAACGAAAAAGCCGAATTTTGAACCAAGAATTAAAAAATATTCAACTGAATTGTTCAATTTTCAAGACAAAAAAACGAATTTTCAACAAAATAGTTGCATGTTCATATCAAAAATGTTAATTTTTACCAACAAAAAATAATTTTTAACCAAAAAATGATGACTTTCTGAAGCACTTTGGCTGGGGTGATCGCTAGAGAGATTGATCAGCCACCTGGGTCGGAGCAGTCTTACGGAACGAACGTGTTATTTAAAGAAACTACACGGAAATTCTAGAACGGAACCTAAAAAAAAAGAGTTTAATTTCTTTAGAAAATGTTAATTCTTAACCATATAGTTGAATTTTCTACAAAAATAATTCAGTTAAAAAACAAAAGTATTTGAAACAAAATAGATAAATTTCCAACTGAAGAAATTTAGTAAAAAATAAAACAAAATGAATCTTTAACCAAACAACTGAATTTTTAACAAAGTAGTTTAACTTTCAACCGAATAGGTAAATTGTCACGTAAAAATGAAAAATTTAGGAAAAAATAGCTGAACACCCTATAGAAACTCTTGTACTAAAAAGGATCCATTTTCAAATAAAAAACAACACATCTGGAACATCTGGAACAAAAATACAATAGTTGATAATGATTCAACTGAATTCTTCCATTGTTGACTAAAATAGATCGTTCTCACTTCTCAACGAAAAGTATAATGATTGATATTATTTAAATCATAAAAAATTTTAATTTAAAATCAAAGTTAGATTTCCGACAAAAAAGTTAATTTTCGACAGAATTTTGACTTGTTACCAAAATACCGACGTTTTCAACAAAATTCTTGAATTTTTTTCTAATGGTTAAATTTTCTTAAACAAAAAAAATTTTGTTAACCAAATTTTGACTAGCAATCAAAATATAAAATTTTTAACAAAAATATTCTTTATTTTTCAACAAACTATTTGAACTTTTTATAAAAACAATTTAATTATTTATAATAAAATACATGAATTTTCAACCAA
>NC_046661.1:102582869-102611250 GCF_010883055.1 Belonocnema kinseyi | reverse complement strand
AAAAATTCAATAGTTGATAATGATTCAACTGAATTGTTCCATTGTTGACTAAAATAGATCGTTCTCACTTCTCAACGAAAAGTATAATGATTGATATTATTTGAACCATAAAAAATTTTAATTTAAAATCAAAGTTTAATTTTCAACAAAACAGGTAATTTTTGAAGAATTTTTGATAATTTGTCAAAATATTTAAATTTTTAACAAAATACATGAATTTTCTACCTAGCGGTTGTGTCTTATTAACGGAAATATTAATTTTTAGGAAAAAATTAATTTTCAACCAAGTAGTTGAATTTTTCTACTATTTTCAAATCAAAAAGACGAATTTTCCAAAACTGATTACAAATTTTAACAAAAAAATCATTCTTAACCAAATATTTGAACTTTCCAGCAAAGTAATTCTCAACCCTGTAAAAAGAAAATTTGAAAGAAAATAGAAAAAAATGCCAACTAAATTGTTGGATTTTCAAATAAAAAAGTCGTGTTTTCTATTACAAAACTACATTTTCAAACCAAAAGTATGATTTTTTCATAAAAAAGTTACTTTTTGACGAAATACAATAGCTTTTTTTAACAGAATGGTTGAATTTCCATTCTTAAAATATTCATTTTGCCTAAAAAATTCATTTTCAACCAAATAGTTAAATTTACTAATATTTTCACGTCAAACAGACAATATTCCAACGAAAGATTTAAATTTAAAAAAAATTAATTTTGCGACCAAATAGTTCAATTTTCTACTATTTTACACCCAAAAAGATTATTTTCTACAAGAGTTAAATTTTCGACAATAAATTTTATGTTCGACCAAATTTTTTCTTGGTACCATAATAACTACATTTATAACAAACTTCATGATTTATGAACGAAGTAATTTAATTTTCTTACCGGAAATGTTAATTTTCAAATTAATATTTGAATTTTCAACTATTTTCTAATAAAAACAGAAGAACTTTCTACAAAAGAGTTGACAATTAAAAGAAAGTTAATTTTCAAACAAATAGTTGAATTTTCTAGCAAACAATTTGCATTTTCAACTCAACGAAAAAAATTAATTTGAAACAAAATAGGTAAACTTTAAACGATAGATGAATTTCAGACTATAATTACGAATCTTCAATCCTTCAACTGATTTTTTAACAAACAGCTAGTTACATTTTCCACCGGATATTACAAATTTTCCAAAAATAGCTGACAACAATTCTCAACAAAAAATATAATGCATTGTTGATTTAATTTCAATTCAATATTTAAGTTTGAAATCAAGCACAATTGAATTCAATCAAAAAAGACTAATCTTGGAAAAAATAGTTCAATCCTTATCAAAAGAGATTGAATATTTTTTACCCATAAGCAAGAAAACTGACCCATAAATTTCTCTTATGGTTCCATGATTTTTAGAATCAAATTATTATAACTGATGTCGTTTCAAATGAAAAACATAATTTTTAATGAGGAATGCAAATATTAACAAAAAAGAAGATAAATTTTAACCACGTTTTTGTACATTAACTATTTCTGAACGTTGCTTCCTAACAATTTGTGAAAAATTATTGCATTTCATTAAATGGCAGCTAGTTTTTTCCGGGAAAATATTCTCTAACACTCTACTGTTTCCAATTGTAAAATAACCAAATAATCTTAAAATATAATTATTTGTTCACAAATGTTTTCTTAAAATTAATTGTTCTAACGATTTTAATTATAAAAAAATTTAGTTTTAAAATCATTTATCAAAAATTGGTAAGAAGCGACGATCAGAAGAAATTCAATTGAAAAAAATATGGTTGAAATTAATGTTTTTTTTTATGTGAATCTTAACATTTTTCATCAAGAATAATGTATTTTATTTGTAATGACATAAGTTATAATATTTGGATTCTTAAAATAATAGAAAACCTATTTTCTTTAGATTTCTGACTTTGACACGACAACTACCTTAACTCTTAAGGCCCTTTATTAGAATGGGTAAACCGTTCTTCATTTTGTGGCCTCACGTTTGAATTTTTCTGTCTAATATTTCGCATACGTCAACCATATAGTAATATCTCGAATTAAGATAAGCCGGTTTTTAGAAAAAATGTCTATATTTTGTTTAATAATCGAAAACGTAAGAATAATATCAGTGACGCTCAGTGTTAGCTTGTTCTCACGTTCTCGATTATTATTAAAGAAAATACCAGAAAATTAATATTAAAGAAAATATTATATAATTTCTTATTGGAAAACCCGGTTCTGCTTGATTCTTGATATTACTGTGTGGATGAAGTATGTAAAAAATTAAACAAAAATATTTAGCTGTGTGACCACAGAGGTAACTTCAAAGTACCTTAAATTAAAGTTTGAAGTTATTGAAAAAATCGTAAATATTACACGTAAGAAGTCGCTTTTTAAAATAGTTACAAAGTTACCCTAAGAGTTACAAATTACGTAACTTTTTAGTAACTTAGTTACTTTTAACAAGTTACTACTCAACTATAATCGTTACCCTTTCGGAACTAAAATAACTCCCATCAGTGTCACTATTAATGCTCGACCGGTGGCAATCGACTTGCTTAAAGAAAGCATTTCTTTGAGATTAATGCTCTCTGAACCCTCGGGATGCTGAGAAAAAAAATCAGAGTCGGTCGGTGAGTTTTAAAAAGGCGATACTTGTTTTCCCACGGGAAGTAGAGTGGATGGTGTATCGACTGCACCCTGTTTTCAGCGACTCGGGTAAACAAATACCACTTCCTGTTCGAATCTGGGAAACTGTCTCTGGTGCTTTCAGGAATTATTTTTATACCAGATCTTGCATATTTGAAATGTGGAGTGCCACAGTAAGAGAAATGCTTTTCCGCTTTTAACGATTATAAAGAACGGTTTTTTTATTCGAAATAGAAGATACATATATTATTCACGAGGGGGAAAGGAATCCGGAAATCCGGAGTAATCCAAGTAATCTAGTCGAAAATGGAGCAATCCATTTTTAAGCAAGCGAAATCCACATCAATCCGGACGAATACACTTTTAACCCGTTCAATTCAAAATAATTGATGTAATTCAAGTAATTGATTTGTAAAGCTGAGATTTCCGAGTATTCGAGTTAATTTGGATTGGTTTAATTAGGTAATGAAAATATTTTTCAACTATTTCTTTAAATTTGATGTTTTTAAATTCTTTTTCTTAACTATTTAATTTTTTGTTGAAAATTGATCATTTTCTTAACTATTTAATTTTTTTTTTTAAATTGATCTTTTCTATGTCATACATATTTAATGAATGTTACAAAATACTAGTATAAAATAATACAAGACATCAAGGGATGAGTTCTGTATCTGAAACTGTAATTAATCTTTTATAATAGGATTTCAACGAATTCTTTATTTTTAGGTAGAAAACGAACTATTTTATACAAAATGAGCTCTTTTTTATTAAAGATTAATTTACATCTAATATTGATGAATAGCTACGATTTTGAAGCTCACGTTGATGATAATCATCTTCTTTAAATAATGAACTTTGCATTTTTACATCACAATTTTGATAAATCAATGTAGTAACATTTTTGTACGCGCATTGTAATAATCAACAATGACCTTATATGTTGAAAAACACATGTAATAAGCTTGTTGCCACTTGGTAAACTCTTCCCTGAAAATCTTGGTTAAGTCTCCCCAACATTAGTTCATGCGTTCAATATCATAAAATTTTTAGTAATAACTGTTTCATTATTCCGATTTATACCAAATCATTACACTACTCTGTGAGGCAAATTTCTGCCAATTTTCGATGATCGGGCTTAGTTAAGTCTCCCACTTTCCCCTGGACTTATGACATTAAAGTTTATGAAAAACATAAACATTTTGTTTAAAATAAAAATAAAAATAATTATATTTCAAATTACATTGAAATTAATGAAATACCGTATTCAAAATAACACTTTCAACCAATAACTATTTGAAAAATTATCATGTGGGTTGAAGGTTTGTAAAAAATTTGGTTGATGGTGGTAGATGGAGGGTCAAGGTGTTATAACTGTATTACAGAAAAATAATCTTTTGACTTTAAAGTTTAACAAGTGGGACAAATTTTTTTATTTCCTAACTGCCAATTCTTTATTTGTTTAAAATTCGTCTTTCTAGTTGAAAAATTCATAGTTTTAGTTAAAAATTCATCTCTCTGTTTAAAAAATTTACTATTTCTTTTTAAATTCTTTTTTTTCGGAAATAAATTAATTGTCTGTGTAAAAAAGTAACTTTGCTACTTTTGGTTTAAATTCGAATTTCTTATAGAAAATTAATCTTTATGATTGAAAATTCGTTTCCTTATTTTACAAAGCATCTCTTGGCAGCATCTGCATTCGTTGAAATATCAAATATTACATTTTCTATCTAAAATTCATATTTGCAGGTTAAAAAGTCAACTACTTTCTTGAAAATTTACATGCTGGTTCGAAAATTCAACTCTGGTTAAAAATTTAAATATTTTGTTGAAAATCTTTTCTTTTTGTTTTAAGATATTCACCACTACGTTTTCATTAAGAATTCTTTTTTTTTAATGCAACTCTTTTTGGTTAAGGATTAATCTTTTTTGTTTGAAAATTTGGCCATTCAGTTTAAAATTTATATTTGTAGGTTGAAAATTTAAATGTTTGGTTAAAATTTAAACTATTCGGTATGAAATGCAAATCTTTCATTAAAAAGCCTAATTTTTAACAAAACCATTTAAATTGAAGATGAAAAAGTTTAATTTTCAGTTTTAAAAAATTAACGAATTTGCAATCAAATAGTTACTTTTTCATCCAAAAATATAACATTTTCACAAAATGGTTAAACTTTTAATTAGGTAGATAAATTTTCAACCAAGAACTAAAAAATATGATTATTCTAAAACAACAACAGCTAAATTGAATAAAAAAATTCATTTCAAGAAAATTTTAAAATTTTTAACCAGAGATACATTTTTAACTAAAATAATGAATCTTCTACAAAAAAAATTAATTTATAAAAGGTCGTTCAACCTTAAAACAATTAGAGAAATATTCAACAAAAAAGATTAATTCTCAACCAAAGAAAGAAAGAATTTTCAACTAAAATGATGAATCTTCAACTCAAAATTGTTGAGTTTTCCACCCAAAAAGGCAAGTTTTAAAAAGCAGTTGAATTTTCAACTTAAAGGGATAAATTTTCATTGTGTTCATGTTCAGTAAGAAAATTAAGTTTCTACCCCAAGAGATGAGTTTTTAACCAAGAAACAAGTTCAGTCAAGACATAAAAAAATGCATCTAAATTGTTGAAAATTTTCAACAAAACATTTTTAAAAACTGTTCCCTCATAGTTTAAAAATCAAGTAATTGGTTCAAAATTTGTCTTTTTTGTAAAACATTAATCGTATTGGTTAAAAATTAATCTTTTGAACATAGCATTTTTTTATGACGAAAAAATAGCTTTTTTAAATTTTAATCTAAAACAACAAAATTTCCTACCTGATCGATTCAAAGACTTGAATTGCAGAATCTGCCTAATGGTGAATGGATTCGATCTCCTTTGAAATAATTTCTATATCACTTTTTTTTAGGATTCAACCATTTTTCTGACAATTTTTTTTTCAAAATTAATGTATTGAAGTGAAAATTTAACTTTCCATTTTTGGTTAAAAACTTATTGATATTTTTAATTGCAATCTGTTTTGGTAGAGAACTCAGTTTTTTTTAATTGCACTTCTTTAAGTTGAAAATTATTTTTTAAACTAAAAACTCAACTATTTAATTTTTCGTTAAATATTAAGTTCATAATTGAGGCTTCATCTGTTTCGGTTCAAAACGAACCTTTTTGATTGGAAATTCAACTATTTTCTGCAAATTTATTCTTTTAAAATAATTTCTATAATGATAAAATCTACTTATATTATCTTTGGTTAAAAAATGATATTTTTTTTAGGTAAAAATCATATATTTGTTTGAAACTTTATAGATTTTGTAGAAAATTCGTAATTTTTTGTAGAAATGTAATATTATTGGTTGAAAATTAATATTTTTCATTAAGGATTAAGTTATTTAAAAAAAATTCCTTTTCAGTTTGCCAAAAACAAATTTCTTTAAAAGAAATTTAGATTCTACTATTTTTGGTTGAAGATTCACCTTTTATACTTAATAATTTAATTCTTTTAATTTTTATGTTTTGGTAGAAAATTATTTCTTTTGGTTTAAAATCGACCTTTTTTCGTTAAAGATTAAACTATTTGGAAATAAATTTATCTGTTTTGATGCAGTATTCAGAAATTCAGAATTTTGTTGAAAATTCGTTATTTTTGTAGAAAAATAAACTTCTTATTTGAAATTTCATCTTTGTTTCGAGGATTCTATTATTACATGAAAAATTCGTTTTTTGGTGAAAAACTAATTTCTTTAAGAGAAAAGTAGATTATACCATTTTTTATAGAAAAATGATATTTAAAAAAAAAAGATCTTTTTTGTTAAAAATATAATTTTTTAAACTGTCGTTTTAAACAGGAAAATTAATCTTCGCGGTTGAAAATTCATCTTCTTCATTAAGGGTTCAATTATTATTTTTTTGAAAATTCCTTCATAGTTAGTCAAAAATTAATTTATGTAAAATAAAATTAGATTATATCATTTTTGGTAGGTAATTGATATTTAAAATTTAAAATTAATCTTTTTTAGTTGAAAATTCAACCCTTTGGTTTGAAAATGCACATATTTCGATGAAAATTCGTTATTGCGGTAGGAAAGTAGTCTTCTCGTTTGAAAATTCATCTTTGTGATTAAGAACAACACTGTTAAGTTGCACATTCCGTTTTTTTTTGTTAAAAATTAAATTCTTAAACTAAAAATTTAACTCTCCTACTTTCGATAAAAAATTGAAATTTTGAATTGCAAATTGATATTTTTGTGTTGAAAAATCAATTATTGGTTTCAAAAATCGTCTTTTTTTATATAAAATTAATCTTCTTGGTTGAAAATTCATCTGTTTGTTTGAAACTTCAACTATGTATTAATGTCTTTAAGGAAAATTTTCATTATACCATTGTTGGTTGAAAACCAATGATCTTTCGTAGAGAATTAATTTTATGGGTAAAATATTAATCTGTTTTATATTATTTTTAACATAGATGTCCAAATTCGACTTTTTATTGTTATATATGGGAAAAAACGTCTTGCATAATTGACTGTAAAATAATTTTGATCGCTGAGAGATTCTGCTAAATAATGTATAGAACCTGCTTGATTTTAAATGAATTCTATCTTATTCTAAATACTTTTATAATATTGTTCTTGGATTGAAAATTAATTTAGTTCAAAATAATTTACATCTTTATAAGCCTTCTTACGATTTAGAATAATAAATTTCGGACAGATAGATCATCTGAAAAATAACAAAAAAGGAATAAAATAATAAAGAAATTAATATAATTGCATATACGTCACTGAAGAAATCATTTGTAAACAAGTTTTTCGATTGAAAATGGTTTCATTAAATAAAAAATTGATGACAAAACTTTTTCGATTACATTGGTATTGTTTTCTCATCAATTACACTTCTTTAAAATAAAATAATGTTTTAATATTACTCCAAGATTTATCAATAGTTCTTAATTTTTTGATTGAATATTAACTTTTATAAACTAAAAACTGCATTATTCTATTTTTGTTCAAAATTTGATAATTTTTATTGAACCTTGATCTTTTTTAGTAAAGAGTGGAATTATTTGTTTGAAAATTTATTTATTTTGTTGAAAAATTGTGTTTTTTGTTAAAAATATAAAACTACTTCCTTGAAAATTCATCTTTTTAATTGAGAATTCAACTATTTTGTTGAAAGTTTCTTTAAAGTTAGTCCAAAATTAATTTATGCAAGATAAAATTGGATATATATCATTTTTGTTACAGAATTGATATTTGAAGTTAAAAATTGATCTTTTATAGTGGAAAATTCAACCCTTTGATTTGAAAATGTACATATTTAGATGAAAACTAGTTATTTCGGTAGGAAATTAGTCTTCTCGTTTTAAAATTCATCTTTATGATTGAGAACAAAACTATTAAGTTGCTCATTAAGTTTTTTTTGTGAAAATTAAATTCTCTAACTGAAAATTTAACTATGCCGCTTTTGGTGGAACACTGAATTTGGAATATAAAATGGATATCTTTTTGGGTTGAAAATTCAATTATTTGTTTCAAACATCGTCTTTTTTATGTAATAATAATCTTCTTTGTTGAAAATATATCTGTTTGCTTGAAAGTTCAACTATGTATGTATCATCGAATGCATCTATTTTAGTAAAATTTCAAATAATTTGTTGAAATGTAATTGTTTGTTGTTAAATATTAATTCTTTTAACTAAAAAGGAATTATTCTATTTCTGGTTTTATATATTTCTATTTTTAATTAAAATGTTATCTTTTTTAGTTGAAAACTCCACTATTTGTTTGAAAACTGATCTTTTTTATTAGGTTTCAACTATTCTGTTAAAAATTTCTTAAAAATTCAACTGCACAATTTCAGGATGAAAAATTATATTTTTAATTAAAAATTAATTTTTTCATTTGAAAATTCGTTTTTCTGATAGAAAATTATTTTTCTTTGTTAAAATCTTATCTTGTTTATTTAGGAATAAACTATTTTCTTGATTTTTGTTTGTTTGTTAGAAATTAATGTCTAAGGAAAATTTTAATTATATTATTGTTGGTTGAAAAATTAACGTTTTTTTTGTAGAGAATTAATGTTATGGGTAAAAAATTAATCAGTTTTTTATTATTCTTAGCATAGATATCTAAATTCGTTTATTTTGTCTTAGATTGGAAAAAATGTCTTGCATAATTTACTATAAAACAATTTTATTCGCTGAGAGATTCTGCTAAATAATGTGTAGAACCTGCCTGATTTTAAATGATTTCTATTTTATTTTAAATACTTTTGATAATATTGTTCTTGCATTGAAAATTAATTAAGTTGAAAATTCTATTATTTGTTAAAAACAATTTTTTAAAATAGAAAATTAATCTTTGTGTTTAAAATATCGTTTTTCTCGTTAAAACTTTTACAATTTGTTGTCAAGTTCATCTCTTTGAATTAAAATTTGATATAATCTGTAAAAAATTTCATTTTTTTGATCGAATATTAACTTTTATAAACTACAAACTGAATTATTAGATTTTTGTTCAAAATTTGATATTTTTTTGTTGAAACTTCATCTTTTTAGTTAAAATTTATTTTATGGGTGCAAAAATAATCTGTTTTTTATTATTCTTAACATAGATGCCCAAATTCGACTTTTTTGTCTCAGATCGGAAAAAACGTCTTGCGTAGTTTACTATAAAAGAATTTTAATCGCTGAGAGATTCTGCTAAATAATGTGTAGAACCTGCCTGATTTTAAGTGATTTCTATTTTATTTAAAATACTTTTGATAATATTCTCCTTGCATTGAAAATTAATTAAGTTGAAAATTCTATTATTTGTTTTCAGAAAATTTTGTTTAATTAAAAATTAATCGTCGTGATTAAAAATTCATCTTTCTTGTCAAAACTTTTACTATTTGGTGTTAAGTTCATCTGTTTTAATTAAAATTTTTAATAACCTGTATAAAATTTTATTTTTTGGATCGACTGGTAACTTTTATAAACTAAAAACTGAATTATTCTAATTTTGTTTAAAATTTGATATTTTTAATTGAAACTTCATCTTTTTTATTAAAAATTATTTTATGGTTAAAGAATTAATCTGTTTTGTATTATTCTTAACATAGGTGCCCAAATTAAATTTTTTTTGTCTTATATCAGAAAAAACGTATTGCATAATTTACTATGAAATCATGTTAATCCCTGAAAGATTCTGCTATATAATGTGTCGAACCTGCCTGAATTTAAGTGAATTCTATCTTATTTTGAATACTTTATATATTATTGTACTTGGATTGAAAATTGTATTATTTTTTAAAAAAGATTTTTTTAAATAGAAAATTAATCTTGTGATTGAAATTTTATCTTTTTTGTTTAAATTTTTAGTATATGCTCTCAAATTCGCCTGTTTTGGTTAAAATTTTAAATAACCTGTAGAAAATTTTATTTTTTTATTGAATATTAAGTTTTACATATTAAAACTGAATTATTCTACTTTTGTTTAAAATTTGATATTTTTAATTGAAACTTGATTTTTTTAGTTAAAAATGGAATTATTTGTTTGAAAATTCCCGTATTTTGTTGAAAATTTGTGTTTTTTGTTAGAAATATAAATAAGAAGACCCGATACATCCATAAACCTGAACATAATTCATTCAATCCCACATTTCTTAAAACATAGATTGTTTAAAAGCACATAAGACATTGGAAGCCTATACATTTTATACAGCTGTTTTGTTGTGCAGGTCAAGTGCAAGGAGTTTAATGGTATTTTTCTGATATTGAGTAAAGTTAGTGTAACATTGGTGTATTTTTAGTTATAAGTTAATTTTTTAGTTATTAGTTGCATTAAATATAAACATTAACATTAAGTATTATTCCTGTGATGCATGGAATTTGTTATAAAATTTAATTGCTGATAAGAAATGCGGTAGCAACTTATTGAGATTTTGAGGTTAGTATTACATTTTGCAATTCAAGAGCGAACTGCTCGCAGTAAACAAATTTATCAAAAAGACGTAAGATGAAACATAAAAAGCTATTTTTTATTTTAATCCTGATTAAAATAGTTTCTGTTTTTTCACCAAACATTTTACACATTTGAATGAAATCTTTGTGTAATTTGTGAGAGTTGATAGATTCTTGTAGACATATACGGAAGATTTACATCAATGTGGCCAAAATTATCTAATTCTACGACCAGCAGTTCGCTTTTGTATTCTAAAATTAATTCCTAACCTCAAAATTTCAAAAGTTGTTATCGCATTCTCCACCAGCAATGGACTTTAATAACAAATTTCATGCTCCATAGAAATATTACTTAATGTTAATTTTTATATTAATAACAAATAATAGGTTAAACATTAACTTATAATTAAAAATATACTAACCCTACCAATAGAAATCCTAAAGTATATGCTAAAGATTCTCAAGGCTCTGAGAAGCTCGGAGAAATTCTCCGCAGGCACTCAGGTAGATATATTTAATTGTCCAGATAGCTTGTTCAAATGCTTTGAAGGCTTTAAAATGTTCTTCCCGAACCAGAAATGAAAATACGATCATAAATAACAAGCAGAGAGGCTTAAATTGAAATAAGAATTCGATCATAAAGAACAAGCAGATGCCCTGTATTGCGATTGCAGTGGTACAGGCGGAAAGGTGGTGGTAAATGAGAAGCGTTGATTAGTATTATGAAATTGGATTCAATTATTATTCCCAACAGTGATCCAAAAATTCTTGCGCATGCTTGAACTGTGCATCGCTCATTGGCTCTAGTTCACGTACGTATTTAAAATTCAAGTACAGACGCGCACCGTAGCCAATTAACGTCACGCCAATCTAAGCAAGCGCATATCAAGCCAGCTCCGTTGGGAACATTTAACTTCAAGAAAACGCGTGTAACATTCCATTACTGTCTAACTCACGGTGAATCACGAGTGTCCCTTTCGCACGCGTGTACCTATCAAAGAACGAGCAATCGTGACAATGTTTTCAATATTTTCCAACTCTGTCTAACCCATTCACAACTCGTGTCTCACGCATATAGCAATGAAAATCGAGTAGTGTGACAATCGAAATCGACAATATCGTTTAGAGATTTCATATTAAGGAGGATTGATCTATGATGCTGTTTTCTACAGAAAATTATTTTCTCGGTCAAAAATTCAACAATTTCGTACAAAAGTAAGCTATTTGACTCAAAAATGACTTTTCTGATCAAAACTACTATTTTTGGAGGAAAAAAAAACTTTTTGGTTCAAAACTAAACAATTCAATCCAAAAATTGAACTACTATTTTATTCTAAATTTGTTCTTTTGGCTAAAAATTAATTTTAATCAAAAAATTGAGATATTCCATTTTTGATTGAAAATGTCTAATTTTTATTTAAAAATTCATGTGAATAGTGAAACAATTATTTATTTTGTTGAAAATTCGTCTATGTGGGCAGAAAATGATTCCTGAGTAATCCAGGTATTTCAAGATTGTTTACTCAGGTAATCCAAATAGTTTTCAACTATTAAGATAAAATTTTGTTTCAAATCTAATTTTCTAAAACATTAAATTTTTTTAATTGATAATTTTCAGTCAAAAATTTATTTGTGATGCTGAAAATTCATCTATTTCGGTATAAAATAATTATTCTCAGTTGAAAATTCAACTATTTCAAAAAGTTCGTATAAAATTAAACAATTTGACCCAGAATTAAAACTTCTGGTGAAAATGAACATTTTCGGCAAAAAAATAAGCATTTGGCTGAAAACTATACAATTCACTCTAAAATTAAACTATTTTATTTAAAATTCGTTCTTTTGGTTAAAAATTAATTTTTAATCGGAAAATGTAGATATTCCATTTTTGATTGAAATTTTCACTTTTGAGTTAAAAGTTCATGTAATTGGTGAAAAATTTATTCATTTGGTTGAAAATTCGTCAATCTGGGTAGAAAATTAAACCTAAGTAATCCAGGTAATTCGAACTGATTTAATCAGGTTATCCAAATAGTTTTGAACTATTTCAAACAATTTTGTTATAAAATTAATTATCTTAACTATTCAATTTTTATTTAAATTGTTCATTTTTAGTTAAAAATTTATTTTTGATTTTAAAAATTAATCTTTTTCGGTGAATATTTATTAATCTTCTCGGTTGAAAATTCAACTATTTCAACAATTTCGTACAAATTAAAAATATTTCACTCAAAACTAAATTTTCGGATGAATATTACTATTTTTAATATAAAAATAAGGTTATTGGCTTAAAACTAAACAATTTACTGGAAAATTAAACTATTTGATTTAAAATTTGTTCTTTAGGTTAAAATTAATTTTTTTATTGGAAACTGCAGATATGCCATTTTTGATTAAAATTTTTTTATTTTAAGTTAAAAATGCATGTAATTTGTGAAAAATTAATGTATTTAGTTGAAAATTCATCTATGTGTCTAGAAAATTAATCCTGAGTAATCCAGGTAATTCGAACTAGTTTACTCAGCGAATCTAAATAGTTTTCAATTACGTTTTGGCTCATAACTAAAGAATTCACTTGAAACTTAAACAATTTCATTCGAAATTCGTTTTTTTTCGGTTGAAAATTAATTTTTTTATCGAAAAATTTAGATATTCCATTTTTCATTAAAAATTTTCACTTTTGAGGTAAAATTCATTTGGTTGGTGAAAGATTGATTTAATTGTTGAAAATTCATGCACAGGGATAGAAAACTAATTCTGAGTAATCCAGGTAATTCAAAGTGGTTTACTCATGCAATTCAAATAGTTTTCAAATATTTTTAATTTTTGTTTTGTTTTAAAATTAATTTTCTTAGTTATTCAATTTTTGTTGTTGGAAGTTTGTCTTTATTTGTAGAAAATTAATCTTCTTGTTTGAAAATGCATATTCTATAAATTGAAAATTCATCACCTTTTTTTGATCAAAATATCTCTTTTTTGGATAAAAACAACACTACTTGATTAACAATTTGTGCAGATTGTTGAAAATTTGTTTTGTAGAAAATTTATCTTTCTTCTTTGTTAAAAACTTCACTATTTTACTGCAAAAAATGACTATTTGTTTGACAAATAACTTTTTGGTTGGAAATTAATGTTTTTGATGAACAATTGTTTTTTCGTATAAAATTATCTTCATACCTAAACATTTCTATTTTAGGATTTTTTATTTGAAATACTTATTTATATGGCTAAAAATTTATGCATTTCCTTTAAAATGTGTCCTTTTATTGGAAAATTAATATTCTTGGTAAAAATAAATTTTTTTTGTTGAAAAGTCGAATTCTTATGTTTTGTGAAGAAAATTTAGCTGTTTGTAGAAAAATTGTATTTTTGGCTTAAGAATTCAACATTTTGGTAAAAAATTAAACTATTTAGTAAAAAATTTAACTCTTTGGTTAAAAATTAAAGTATACACTGGGAAATAAAACAATTTGATCGAAAATTCGTTCCTTTTGCTAACATTAACTTTTTCATCGGGAAATACAGATATTCCATTTTTCTTCTTCTTTTGAGTTAAAAATTAATTTATTTGGTGCAATCTTATTTCGTTTTCTTGAAAATTCGAAATTGCGGATACAAAGTTAATTTTTTTGCTGAAAATTCATCATGTTGGTTGAAAATTCTTTTATATTTTGAAAAATTCTTTCTTGTTGAAATTTTCTTTTTAACAAAAAATTTAACGATTTAATTTTTGCTTGAAAATTTATCTTTTTAGTATAAAATTCAATTATTGCGTTGAAAAATTAATATTTGATTAAATTGAACTTTCTTGCTAATATTTTTTTTCAGTTTAAGAGTAAACTGTATCCTAAAACATTCGACTTTTTAGCCTGAAAACTGAACAATTTTGTAGAAAATTCTTCTATTTGGGTAAAAGATCAATCTTGCTTCGTAAAATTCTCCATTTCCTTTGAAAGTTCAAATAATTTTTTTAAAAATTTGTCTTTATTAGTTGAATGCAACTAAACAAATTCAAGAGTTTCAATTATGGTTAAAAATTTTTTAGTTGAAAATTCAATTCTATCGTTAAAAATTCATCTTTCTTGATTAAAAAATAACTTTCTTTAATGAACAATTTTTTTGTTGGTTTCAAAGTCAACTTTTTTCTAAAAAGTTTGACTTTTTAGCTTGAAAACGTAACCTGAAAATTAAACCTTAAATTTAAGTTAACATTTATTTTTGTTTGAAAATGTATATCTTTTAGTTTATAATTTAACTATTTTATTGAAAATTAAATTTCTCGGTAAAAATTCATTTCCATTTGAAAAGTCAATTGGTTTTTAAACAAAATTGACTTTTAGCTTGAAAACTTAACTATTTAAAAAAATGGTCCATTTGCTTTGCAAATAATTCCTGTTTGTTGAATTCATTTAGTTGACAGAAAATTCGTCTTTTAGTAGGAAATTATTCTGCTTTGTAGAAAGCAATTCTTCCTGGTTGTAAATTCATCTTTGAAGGTTACAAATCAAGCTATTTGGTAAAAAATTCACCCACTTCATTGAAAGTTAAATTATTTTGTTAGAAGATGAACTATTTTGTTATAGTCATATTTTTTAGTCGAAAATTTAACTGTTTTTCTTCTTCTTTTATATTTGAAATTGAATGTTCGGACATCAAAACAAAACGAGCGTTTGAGCAGTAGGCAGGAGTGGGGGTGGTGTGCAGAAAACGCGACGAAAGAGAGAACGGAATCTCTTTTTCAGATAAAAATTTAACTGCTTGCTTGAAAATTTAAACAGCTTGTTGAGAAAGTGTTTATGAGAACATTTTTTTTCTTTGTTAATAATTTCACTATTTTAGTATAAAAATAGACTATTAGTTTGACAAATAACTTTCTTGTTGAAGATTAATGTGTTTTGATGAACATTCGTTATTTAAAATTTTCTTTTTAGTTCAATATTTATTTTTAAATAAAAATTTAACTATACCATTTCTTATTGCAAATTTACCTCTTTAAATTGAAATATTTATTTGGATAAAAATGTATGCATTTTGTTGAAAATTTGTCTTTTAATTAGGAAATTAATCTTCTTGGTTGAAAATACATTTTTTTGTTATAAAATCGACTCCTTATGTTTTTTGATGAAAATTGAGCAGTTTGTAGAAAAATCGTATTTTTGGTTTAAAAATTCAAAAATTTAGTGAAAAATTAAGCTATTTAATTAAAAATTAACTTTTATGTTGAATATGACAATTTATGGTAGAAAATTAAATTAATTAGTAAAAAACTAAACGTTCTTTACAATTGCTTGAAAATTCTTCTTTGTTTGATAATTATTTTCTTTGAACTGAAACTTTAGCGATTCCATTTTTGCTTGAAAGCTGATCGTTTTTAGTAGAAAATTCAATTATTGCGTTACAAAATTAATATTTCATTGAAATTGAACTTTCTTGCTAACAGTTTTTCTTATTTTAGTTTAAAAGTTAACTGTGTTATAAAAAATTCGACTTTTTAGCCTAAAAACTATACTATTTTGTGAAAAATTTGTCTACTTGGGTAAAAGATTAATTTTTGTTTCTTACTAATTCTCCATTTTCTTTGTTAGTTTCACTGTTTCTAAAATATTTGACTTTATAGCTTGAAAACCTAATTTTAAAATTTAAACTAAAATTTGAGTTAAAATTTATTTTTGTTTGAAAATATATATTTTAGTTGCTAATTCAACTATTTCATTAAAAATAAAGTTTCTTGTTGAACATTCTTTTACAATTGAAAAGTTAATTGCTTTCTAAACAAAATTTACTTTGAGCTTGAAAACTTCACTATTAAAAAAAATCTGTTTGCTTTGAAAATAATTTCTGTAAATTCATCTTTGTAGGCTAAAAATAAAGCTATTTGGTAAAAGATTCACCCACTTTATTAAAAGTTTCATTATATTGTTAAAAATTCAACTATTTTGTAAGTCATATTTTTTAGTCAAAAATTCAACTGTTTTTTTTTCTTATGTTCTATTTGAAATTAAAAGCTCGGAAAACAAAACTGAACGAGCGTTCGAGCAGTAGGCACGACTGAGGATGGCGTGCAGAAAACGCGACAAAAGAGAGAACGGATTCCGTGCTTTCTTTCGTCGCGTTTTCTGCGCGTCATCCCCACTTCCACCTACTGCTCCAGTACTCATTCGGCTTTGCTTTTCGAGCCTTCGATTCATCATTTATGGTAGAAAAGTCGTCTTTCTGGTTTGAAAATTTTTCTCACTTAGCTGAAGATGAATTTTCTGGCAAAAATTTAAATTTTTGGTTTGGAAATTCATTGCACCCCATGTTAAAAGGGTTTTTATTAAAAAATAAAAAAAATGAAAATGAATTAAAGAAATGAAAACCTAAGGTGAAACTGTATGGTGGATTACTAGACCATCAACTGAAGATGGAAAAGTAGTTTCTCAAGATAATGGCGGTCCTTCCGTTTACCCTCGGCTTACAGTTTTCGAAATGATACTACCTTAAAGGCTGGAAAAGGAATAGGTGGATTCACGTGAGTTAGAGGGAGAAGCATGTCGCGAAATAAACTACTTGTGGTTCACTTCCCTCTAAAACTTCAATTCCCATTGATCAGTCTCCGAAATCAAAAAGAAACGTAATGCTTTCTCCAATTGCTTCAAAGTTCAAACTGCTATACCATAAATATTACAAATTGCAGGAATTAGAGTTTATAAAAAGCTTGTAACTGACTCATTTTTCATTTTTTCTACTCATTTAATATTGAAAGACCAACATTCTAATCTGTCAACAGTTTTAAAATAGAAATTGTGAAGCTCTCCACCTGGGGTGATTGCTCGAGAGATTGATCAGCGACCTGGGTCACATAACCAACTTGGGAAAAATAATAAAGTGGCCTACTTAAACTGAAAAACTGACAAAAAAGGACTTATTTCTAATACGAAAAGTGACTAATGTGCAATAATAATGTCACTTCAGTTCTTTTGAATTTAACAGATTTAAAAAAATCGAAGAAATGTATCATGATTCTGGGTGAATTTTAACGAATTCATGACAAATTCATAAAAATTCAAATAAATTGGAAAAGAATCCAAAAAATTTTAATGATTTGAGTAGAATTAGAGTTAATTTAGAAGAAATTAGGGGAAACAAGCAGAATTCGATGCGATTCATATGAATTCCTGACAATAAAAAAAGTTAAAGTGGTTAAAAAAATAAATAAAATAAATTCATTGAATTCAGTAAGCTTGAAAACGTTTGGGGGGGGGGGGGTCAGCAGAAGGAACGTTACGTGCTTAGATAACATTTAGTAGGTTTATTCAATGATATAGTTCAAAAATAACTTAATAACTCATTTCCCTCTTTTTCCTTTTTTTTAAGAATTATTTTTTCCCTTACTTTCAAGAAACTTCATTCGAAATTTTTGTTTGTTAAATATTTTACTTTTTCGTTAATAATTAATTAATTTTGTTTGAATTGCAACTATTTTGTCCTTAAATTATCTGTTTTCAAAAATTCAACTAACTTAAGACACTTAACATCAAATTTTAAAAAAACTTGTTTCAAAAATGAACTATTTTATAAAAATTCATTTTTGTTGTTGAAAACTAATCTGATTTGTTGCAAATTAATTTGTTTTGTTTAAAGTGCAAATATTCTGTTAATAATTCATCTTCTTTTAAAAATTCAAAAAGTTGGTTCAAAGTTGAACTACTTCATTCCGAAATTAATTTTTTGTTGTTGAAAATTTATCTGTGTAGTTAAGAATTTTTGTTTCAAGTGATAATATTTTGTCAATAAGGCTTCAAAAATTCTGCTAGTGGGTTCAAAGTTAAACCACTTTGTTAAAAATTAATTTTTTTTTGTTGATAATTCATCTGTTAGGTTGAAAATTCATGCACTTTGTTTAAAATGTAACTATTTTGTCAATAAGTCTTTTTTTTAAATTTATCCACTGGGTTTAAAGTTGAACTACTTAAAAAATTTTTGTTGTTGAAAATTCATCTGTTTGGTACACAATTTAACTATATTCTTTTTTCAAAAGATCAATCTTCTTGGTCAAAAATTCATCTTTTTGGTTAAAAATGCAACTGGCCCATAATTTGTTAAGTTTGTTTACACTTAATTTCTTTTTGTCCGACGATTCATCATTTAGATTGAAAATTCACATGTTTGGGTTAAAAATTGAACTGTTTCTTAGAAAAAATAATCTCTTCGGCTTGAAAATTCAACAATTTGGTTGAAAATAAACTTTTCTGCTCAAAGTTGATATTTTTGTTGAAAACTCAGATATTTGGTTACAAAACAAACTATTTTTATAAAAAATTGTCTACAATTTGGTGAAATGTTTAATTATTTGGTTGGAAATTAACTTTTATACAAATTCAACCATTTTTACGAAAATTACATTTTTTGATAGAAAATTACATTTTTTGTCAAGAAATCATATTTTAGGATTTAAAATTGAACTGTTTTATAACTAACTTTTTTCTTTCTCTTCAAAATAAAAACACCTTTGTTAAAAGTTGATGTAATTTGCTTTAAATTTGTGTTTTTGGTGAAATATCAATCTTTATAGTGGAAAATCTATCTTTTTGCTTTAAAATTAAAATATTTTGGGCAAAATTAATTTTTTTTTGTTAGGAATCAAAATATTTCTTTTTAAGATACGTTTTTTTCGTTAAATTCAATTGGCTGGAAATTCGTCTCTTCGTCGAAAATTCATCTTTCTTAATTAATAATGAATATTTCTTGTTGAAAAGTTCACATTTTTGGTTCAAGACTCAAATATTTTATTGATAATGTAACTATTTTTATAAAAATGTATACACAATTTGGTTTGCAAATATACTAATCGGTTGAAAATTAACATTTAGTCAGAAAGTAAATAATTTTTATGAAAAATTCACTTTCTTGTTAAAAAATTTTATTTTTCGGTTAAAAATTCAACTTTTGTTCAGCTAATTCACATCTTTCTTCTCAAAGTTCAAAAGCTTTGTTGAAAATCGATATATTTTGTAAAAAATTTATCATTTTGGAAAAACATTAATATTCGATTATCTCTTAAAAACAAAGGTCCTATGGAAGAAATTAAAAACATTTTGTTGAAATTCGACTTTATTGTCCAGACTTAAAATTTTTTAAAGAAAATTAATTGTTTCAAAAAATAATATTTTTTGGGTGGAAAGTTAAAATATTTTGTAGCTAATTCTCGTCTTTTTTTTAATCTAACAAATTCATTGAATGCTTATGTATTTTATTAAAAATTCGTCTTTTTATTCGAAAACTCATCTATATGGATAGAAACCAATATTTTTAAATTGAAAATTTGAAAACTTGGTTGAACTACTTAATTAATTTTTTTAATTCACGTTTTTGGTTAAAAATTCAACCCTGTTTTGAAATTTCGTTTTTCTGTCGTTGCAAATTAATTATTTTGTCTGAAATTTCAAGTATTTAATTTTTGGTTCAAAATTTATATTTTATAAGTAAAAAATTTAACTATTTGGTAGAACGTTCATGTATTTTCATTAAAATTTATCTTTTTCATTGGAAAATTAATCTTGTTTGTTAAAAATTCAAATTTTCTGATTGAAAATTTACCTGTTTTGTAGATAATTTTTCTTTACCTTTTTAAAATTGAAGCATATTGTGAAAAATGGACGTAATTTCTTACAAATTCGTCCTTTTTGGTAAAACATAAACCTTCTATGTAAATACTGATACTTTGGTTCAAAATTTTAATAATAGGTTAGAAATTAATGATTCGTATTAAAAACGAAGCTACTTTTTTGAACTGCTTTGTTAATTTTTTTAAGATTGACTTTCTTGGCTTAAAATTTAACTTTGATGTTGAAAGTTAGTTTTTTTATTGTTTAAAATTAATTTCTTTTGTCTGAAATTTCAACTATTCAATTTTTTGTGGAAAATATATACTTTCTAATTTGACAATTTATTCATATATTTAGATGAAAATTATTATTTTGGATTAGAAAATTAATCTTGTTTCTTGAAAATCTATTTCTGTTGTTGGTTAAAAATTCGAATTTGTTGTTTAAAATTCGTTTTTTTTTGTTTAATTCAACTGATTAAAAATGTGTCCTTGGCTAGAAAAGTCTTATTTAAACTGTCTTATAAAAAAGTGTTCTTTTTTGTTTGAGACTCTAACTGTTTTTGGATGCATTTTTATATTTTTTGGAATATTTGACCATTTGGTTGAAAATGCTTTCCAACCACTTTGATAAAGTAGTCTCTTTAGGTCAAAAATTCAAATTTTTTGTAGAAAATTCAATTATCCTAAAAAAATCGTGTTTTTTTTTGGTTTGAAAATTTAACTATTTTGTGAAAAGTTCAAGTATTTCTTTGAGATTTCGTCTTTTTGGTCAAAAATTATTTTTGGGAAAGAAATGTTGAAAAAGTGTAAAAAAGTCAAATTTGAGTTGAAAAATCATCTCTTTGGTAGAAAATCTAAAAAATTTAAATTGTTTTTTATTGAATGGTCTGGAGGATTTGTTAAATTAAAAATGTGCCTCTTGTTAATTTGAAGAATTGAAAGTCTTTAAAGATTTTCCTAATTTTATAATTTTAAAATTTACAATAATACTTCAGAGCACTGATGATCGAATTAATAAATCCGATAAAATTTTACAGCTAATTCACGTAAGGGTGGAGAAAATAAGAAAATTCACTGTAATTAGACTACTTACAGTTTCCTGAGATAAAGCTAAGTTCATTAAAGGTAGAAACGTAATTGCATTATGTCACAATTTGCAAGTTTCTCGGCCTTGCGAAATGAACGATCCAGCTTCATAAATTGTGATACATCTCAGATAAATAATAATTCTCACAGTTCTCCTGCAGAAAATTAATATTTATTATCCAATTTTCTTATCCAGTCGTAACCGACATATAAAAATGATCAATTTATTCCTATTTGAAACGTGATCAATTTTAGGAGACTCCTCCTATTTCATAATACATTTCTGAAAATTGAGGAAAAAGATATATTTCGTTCATTTATTTTTCATGATTCAATCATTTCTATACGCACGGGGAGCCTCAACCAATTTTAAATTAAGAATGAGAGTGCGGCTTGCGAAATTGAGGGCGCCTAGGTATTCGTTTGTGATTGTGAATTCTCTTTTGTTAAAGCTCTTTTGACTTTAACGAAAACACTGTCATCACGTATCTCCGATTTCAAATTTTTAAAAGTAAAATCTAATACAATCTTGCATCGAACTGTCATGGCCGATATTTTAAATGATTTTTTTTTTATTTAATAGAAAATATGAAAAAAATTAATTACTTTCGAGGCATACCGGTTTTTGGAAGATGTTTTAATTCAACCAAAAATACCTAGAAATCTGAAAGCAAGGATCCAAAACAGATGACCAATAGCAATGCAAATGTTAAAAATTTAAAC
Organism: Belonocnema kinseyi; assembly: GCF_010883055.1. Classification (NCBI taxonomy): domain Eukaryota; kingdom Metazoa; phylum Arthropoda; class Insecta; order Hymenoptera; family Cynipidae; genus Belonocnema; species Belonocnema kinseyi. Next base: position 102,589,259 of record NC_046661.1, on the reverse strand, counting down.
TTTAGTATAAAGAAATTCTTTTTTCCAAAAAGAATTCTCTATTTAAATTAATAAAAGTTGATAAATAATCTGTTATTTGAAAAACATTTTTTTTAAAATAAATATCCATATCAGGTATTATTGATAGAATAAATACATTTTTTCTATGGAATCGCTCACATATCACTTGGAAATAAAACCAAAGTATAATATTAGTTGCTTTTCTTGGAATTAATTTAATTTCATAATAATATCCCCATCTGTGAAATGCTTGTAAAAATGTTATTTTCTACACCGTTTATGGCTACGTTAATGAAATTGTCAATAAAAATAAAAATAGTGTACCATTATCGAACTATTAAAAGAAGTTGAAAAATTTGTAATTAACAGTTGATTACAAAAAAACCATAATTTTAAATGTTAAAAAATAGTCAAATAATACATTTGTTAATTAAGTTTGGTTAAACAATGATCAAATGTTATCGATTCTTTGCAAAAAATCATTGCTAAATAACTGGCTGTTAATTCCGTAAGAAAAGCGTTATTTTATTTGTAAATACATAAAGTGATAAATATTTGTTTAAACAATTGTTGTTTATGATAATAAATTTTCTACTGTCATCCAAATGTCCTTACAAATTCTGAAGTTAGTTATTTACAATTAATATCATCGCGAAAATCAACGTTGTACCTCCAGAAATAGACAAATAGTGCATTTGTTTATTCGGGTAGTTAAATAAATGTATGGTTTTTATTTAGAAGGCAAATATTATACTTAGGTTTAATTTTCAAGTAATATGTAATCGATTCCATAGAAAAAACTTGATTTATTCCTTTCAAAATACCTAATATGGATACTTGCTTATAAAAATTGCTTTTGAAAAACAAATTATTTATTAACCTTCATTAATTCAACTAAAACACTTTTTTGCCTATAAACTGTTCAAATTTAGTGCGAATAAAGTAATGAATCCCCGTCAATCCCCACAAATCCATTTTCAGTCACTTATTTGTTTATAACAAATTCAATAAATTTTGGAACATTTAAATTGCTATTGCACATCTTTTTTGGATTGTAGCTTTCATTTTTCTAGGTATTTTTGATTGAATCAAAGCATTTTTCAAAAACCGGTATTCTTCAAAAGTCAACTTTTTTTTCATTTTTTTTATTGAATAAATAAAAATTAAAAAATCGGCCAGCGCAGTTCGATCCGAAATTTCATTAGCTTTTATTAAAAAGAAAAAGTTAAAAAATGTCCAGAGCCTTCAATTTTGGTCCGATTAAATTTTTTTTTCTAAATTAAAGTGCATTAGATTCTAAAGAGCTTGGCGCGCTGAACTTTTATCTCCTCTATTTATTTATCAATAATTTTTCCACTTAAAGTATGGAAAAACTGTAATTTTATACATAAAAATTTTTCGCACTTAAACAAATGATAAGGAAATCTTTATATTGCCTTAAATAAATGTTTAGGGACTCATAGAATGCAAATAATTTTCTCATCATTCCATTTATATGTTATAATCAAATTTTATAAACAAATCACAAAATTGTCTTATTGCTGGTAAAAATAATTTCTGTTTGCTGAAATAGGTTCATATTAATGTAGGAATGATATTTGATTACAAAATCAATTGAAAAGTTTATAATAACTATAGTTATAAATAATTCTTTTGCCAAACTATTAAAATATGGGATTTTATCAATTATAATTTGCTTCAATCGCAAAAACGACTTCAGGTATTCCTTAAAATAATAAATATTTATTAATATTTGGTCAAATATAACAATTTAAATTTTTATAAAGAAATTAAAAATTTTGGTTTTTTCACATAGAAAAAAATGATCTTTTGCACGTGAAATGTTTCAACCCTTTTCCAGGCCGAAGAAATTGGACCATGGTTTTGCAAAATTAATTGTTTAAACAATTCGATCGAGTAAATTATTGCAAAATTAATTTTTTTTGCCAAATTAATACCAGAATCTGATTTAACTAAAAAAATATTTCTAAAATAGTAGTTTCAATTGCTAAAATACATATTATTATTAACAAATTAATAAATAATTAGTTTAGCGTTATGAATAAATCCTTTGACGACTATATGAATACGAGCAAAAATACGGTTATGGCATATATTGACTAAGGCTTTTTTTTGATGCGCAGAATTTTAATTTGCCATTAGTTTTGCAAAATAAATTTGTTTAAACAATTTGTTTGAACAAATTATGGCAAAATTGAGTTTTTTTCAAAATAAATAACGGAATCGGATTCTAAGGAAAAAATAACGTCTGAAATAGTAGTTTTACTTGTTCAAATATATTTTGTTATAAATAAATTACTTTATGTAGAATCTGAAATCTTTATTATTAATAACTTTTTTATAACAAAATATATTTGAAGAAGTAAAAATATTATTCCAGACGTATTTTTCCATAGAATCGGATTCCGTTATTTATTTTGAAAAAACTCAATTTTGCATTAATTTGTTTACAAAAATGATTTGAACAAATTCATTGAGCAAAATAAGTGGAATATTTGAATTCTTCTCATAAAAAAACCCTTTCGTCAATATATGCCACAGCCTTATTTTTATTCATATTTTTATGGTCGTGAAAGGATTTACTAATATCGCAAAATAAATTATTTTAAATTTGTTAACAACAATGTGTATTTAAAACAATTCAACTACTATATCAGACGTATTTTTCCCGCAGAATACAATTCTCATATTAATTTGGCAAAAAAACTTAATTTTGCAATAATTTGTTCAAACAAATCGTCTGAACAAATTAATTTTGAAAAATGAATGGCAAATTTGAATTCAGCGATGCTTTGAACCCCCTAAATCATATACAGTTTATCTGTATTGCAAGAATTGTATATAGCAATGGTTATTATAAGATTTTAAATTAATTTTGTATTTAAATGTCATTCCTACTTTAATATCAAGCAATTTTAGCAAACAGAATTTTTTTGCCGATACTAAGACTGGTTGATCATTTGTTTATAACAAATAATTAAAATAATAAAAAAATTATTTGTGTTCTATGAGATCCTGAATAATAATTTAAGACAATGTACAGTTAAACTAATCATTTATTAAAGCGAAGAGAGTTTTTTGAGCTTGGTTTTTAAATTAGGTTTTCAATTTTTTTATAAATAAACAAATATTCCATAATTATAAGTTTTTTCAAGTTATATTGCAAGAAATTTGAATGAAACAGTTTTTTATTTTTTTAAATTTCTCTTAAAATTATAATTGTTAATATTATAAACAAATATATTAATCAGGCACTTTTTGACTGAAAAGTTTTTTTTTTATCTTAATTTTTTAAATTAGGAACTTCATAATAACTTCAGCAAAATTCATAATTGTTGGATCAATTTTATGATTAAAAAAAAATTTAATAAACAAATGCATTATTGGGGCATCTGTCAGCGGACATTTTTTTTCGATGTCAGGTTTTTAATTGAGATCTTCATAATAAATGCAGCAACATTCATGATGAATTAATAAATTTTATGATTTCTAAAAAGAAATCTAACAAACAAATGCATTTTATATATTTTTAAAAACAAATTTAATAAATAAATGCTTTAATTGGGTATCTGTCGATGGAACATTCTTTTTTTCGATAACAGTCTTTTTAATTGGGAACTTAATGAAAATTTTATTATCAATCATACTTATTTGATAAATTCTATGATGGTTTAAACAAATTTAATAGACAATTTAAATAAAAATTATGTATTTAAAATTTAATAAAAAGCTGAAAGAACCGAATTTTTGCGTCAACAAATAATGTTGCTGAAATTGTCATGAAGTTCCTAGCTGAAAAGACTGGTATTAAAAAAACTGAATATTTTTGCCGACAAATGCCCAAATCATTTATTTGTTTATTAAAGTTTAAAAAAACCATAAAATCAATCAACAAAATTATGAATTTTGCTAAAATTATCATAAATTTCCTAATTAACAAAAATGTACATGGAGAAAACGAAGTTTTCTGTCGAAACATGCCTGATTATTGCATTTGTTCATCAATTTGTTAGTAGAAAATATTTTTTCAAGAAATAATCTGTTTATCAACAATTTTTTTGGTCTTTGTATAATAAAAAATTACTATTTTTTTCTTATATTTGTTTATTAATAAAAAATTAAAACCTAATTCAAAAATCAAGCTCGACAACTCTCTTAGAAATCTTATCAGCTTCTTCTTAAAAATTGAACCAAAAAAGTCATTTTTTCCCTACTGTGCAGCGGAGCGAAAGAAAATAATTTTTCAGAAAAAATTTATTTTAGGAAAATTAATAATTCATAGTTTCATATAGTCTAAAAAGATGTTGAGAATTTCTGTTATTCTATGATGATAATACTGAATCCTTGAAAAATGTACTCTGATTTCCAAGTTAGTAAAGTGGTAATCGAATAAATGGCACATGGCCTGAAAAGTGAATGAATTTGAACAGAATTTCCATTTGGACAATTTTCTTTTCATCTTTTTTCACGATTTTAATTTGTAGTAGAAAGAAGAGGGAACGCCCATGTGTCCAAGTTTTAGAAAGTCAAGGAAGTTGTCGGAACAAACATTGAGCTGGCGACACTTATGAGGGGAATAAAGTCACCGAGGCACGTGGTGCCAAGAGTCCTTACTCGATTTTTTGACAGGATAACGCATGAAGTAACACACATGTTCCCAGTGACCCTTGTGGTTCACCAAAGGTGTTATTCCAGACTCCTTTGTAGGAACACCCGTCGATAAATTCCCGCGAAGGTGAAGCCGACGACGTCCGAGCTCCGCCTTACCACAGGCTCGATAAATTATCCCAGGGGATGACACAGACATTATAATCCTTGGACGTAATAAAAAGTTCAACCGGGGCACATGTCATCGATTGCTTTAAAAAGAAGTCCAGGAACGTCGCCTGGAACTTTTTCTTTTTATTCATATTTATCCCTCAATTAAAAACTGCAATCATATTTAATGGTAGTTTTTACATTATATTTATGGCAAGATTAGCTGAATGATTCTCCGTAGTCTTATTGATTCATTGCAGAAAATTTTAGGGAGAAAATGTCCGTAATATAGATATTTGCATCTGATACATGGCTTCAAGTAGCAACATTTTCCTAGAATTTTAAAATTATATTTTAAGAAGAAAAATTCTGTTTTTTCTTACTGAAAACTTTACATAATAATTACATAATAATTACATAATAATATAATTACATAATAATAAAATTACATAATAATAAAAAGCTTTACGTAATGACTTTGTGAAGCTCTTCATCCTGGGTGCTTGCTAGAGTGATTGATAGGCGGCATGGGTCAGAGCAGTGTTACGATAGCGAGTAAGTCATTCTTACCTCGAACGGGATTTGTCTTAATATAATAATAATAATAATAATAAAAATAATGATAAATATTTTATAACTGAGGGGTCGTTCTAAATGTACGTCACGCTGATGGAGGAAGGGGAGGGTAATTCGTTTTGTGAGGATTTTATTGATGTAGCATGAACGCAGAATTTCACATCAGAAATGGAAAAATATAAATGTGAATAACAATTTTTGAAATGTTTGAAAAAATGAAAATTAGTGATTTTATTTTAGAAGTGAAGTCTACATATATTTTTCTGATTCAGAATTTATCTTTTTTGGCTAAAAATTCTACATTCAACAATGAAATGAATAACAATTTTTGAAACGTTTGAAAAAATGCAAATTAGTGCTTTTATTTTACAAGTGAAGTCTACATATATTTTTCTGATTCAGAATTTATCTTTTTTGGCTAAAAATTCTACATTCAACAATGAAATGAATAACATTTTTTGAAACGTTTGAAAAAATGAAAATTAGTGATTTTATTTTACAAGTGAAGTCTACGTATATTTTTCTGATTCAGAATTCATCTTTTTTGGCTAAAAATTCTACATTCAACAATAAAATGAATAACACTTTTTGAAACGTTTGAAAAAATGAAAATTAGTGATTTTATTTTACAAGTGAAGTCTACTTATATTTTTCCGTTTCAGAATTAATCTTTTTCGGTTAGAAATTCTACTATTTGGCTAGAGATTTAACTTAGTTTCTATTCATCTTTTTTTCCTCGAGTTGAAAATTAATTTTCTTTAACTGATAATTTGAGTAATCAATTTTGAGCTGAAAATTGATCCGGTATAGTTGACATTTATATAATAGTTTATATTATTTTATTATATATATTATTACTATTAATTTAATTCCATTAATAATATAATATAATAATGATATATAATAATAATATATAATAATAAAAAAAGAATAAAAAAATGTAATAATTTAGTATTTAATAATTTAATGGAAAAAACTAAACTAAAAGATAATAATATATGATATAATAATTTATTTATTTTTATTATAAATTAT
>NC_046661.1:102558091-102582769 GCF_010883055.1 Belonocnema kinseyi | reverse complement strand
TATTATAATAAATATTATTTAAATACATTATATAAATACAATTTATATTATAATAGTTTAATATTTGAAAATTCAACTAATGAATTTTTAGTTGACTGCCTTTTTTAAAATTATTTTATTTGTTGGATATCTTTCTATTTGGTTGAAAAATATTTTTTTTGGTTTAAAATCAATGTTTGTATCTGCAAATTCAACTATTCTATTTTTGGTTACGAGTTGATTGTTTTCACTTTAAAATTTATCTATTTCGTTGACAATTATTTTTTTCGAAATTCAACTTTTTTGTAGAAGATTAACTATTTTGTTGAAAATTGGTCTCTTTTGGTTAAAAATCTATTATATTGTTAGAGAATTAACCTTTTGATTGCAAATTTATGTTTTTGGCTAGAACATTCAATTTGTTGTGAAGCGAATTTAGCTTTTCGTTATGCAAATTCAACATTTGGTTGAGATTTTTTAAAAATAGAAATTAATAATAAGTTTGACAGTTCTTAATTAAAAATTTTACTTTTTTTCTTCTGAAATATCAGCTTTTATATTTTTTGTAGGGATTTTTTTTCTTAAAAAAAAATTCAAATATTTGTTAAAACATTAAACTTTTTTAAAAATTAATTTTCTTTTAATTCCTCTTTTTATTTGAAAATTGAATTATTAGGTTAAACCTTTAACTATTATTTCAAAAACTCATATTTTATTGTGCAATATTTAATCTTTTTGATGCACATGATTTTTTAATTCATCCCATTGTTTGCAGATTTATCTTCGTAAGTTGGAAATTTAAATATTTAGTTGAAAATTCATATTTGTAAGATGAAAATAAAACAATTTTGTTGAAAGGTCAGGTTTTCTTTAAAAAATTCAACAGGTTTCTCGAACATTTGTCTTTTTAGATAGAACTATAATCCTTTTGGATTGCAAATTTAACTATATTGTAAAAAAACTATTTAGTTGAAAATATAATAGTAAATATAATATAATATAATAGTTAGTAGAATTTTAATGTTTGTGTTAAAAATTTTGACCATCTTATTGAAAATTAAAATATTATGTTGAAAATTCATCCGCTTTGTTTCAAAATCGTTTTTTTTATACAATATTCAATTCAATGATTTTACTAAAAAATAGTATTTTATTTGAAAATTCAACTAATTTTTTAAAAAGTAGTCTTTTTCGTTTCAAAATTCTGTTACTTTAGTAGCAAATGCAATTGTTTTGTTAAAAAATTATATCACTTTTTGGTTGAAAATTCATAATTTCAGGTCGTAAATTCAAAAGTTCGTAAATAAGTCTCTTTTTGTTTCAATCCGACTATTTTTTATTTAAATAAAATTTTTTGGGTTGAAATATAAATTATTAAGTTTTTCATGAAGAATTGATCTGTGTTGTTAAAAATTCAACTACTATTTGAAAGTTAAGCTTTTTTGTTTATAAAAAATATAACTATGTAGTTTGAAATTCGCCATTTACGATTAAAAATGCATATTTAATTGTAGAAAAGTTCTTGGTTGGAAATTTAAGTATTTTTTTAAAATGTATTTATCTTAGCATTCAAATAATTAAAAATTTCACTTATTTAAATTAAAAATTCAACTTTTTGGATTAAAAATTCATCATTTTTTTGTAGAAAAGTTCTTGTTTGAAAATTAAAGTATTTTGTTAAAAATTAATTTTCTTCACTTTTAACTGGCTTGATAAGAAATCCTCTTATTTCATTTGAAATTAATCTTTTCTCAATTGAAAATTTATATTTTTTGCTACGCAAATTCTTGGCTGAAGATTTAGCTTCCTGGGTTGAAAATTCAACTTTCGCAGACAAAATTCGTCTTTTTGGTTTGACAATTAATCTTGCGATCTGATCTAAAATTATATTTTTGAAATTAATTTTTTTCTTGGAAATCCATCTTTTATGGTTTAAAACTCAACTATTTCCTAAAACATTCAATATTTTAGCTCAAAGACTCAGCTCTCTCGTTTAAAATTCAGCACTTTTTGAGGTAAAATATTAATCTTTTTCTGTGTTTTTTGCTATCTTATATTGAATTAAAATTGTTGTAACATTAATTTTGTTTTACAGAATTTTTTCCTTACTATTCCCCTATTTTCGTGAAAAATGGCCCTATTTTCCCTCTTCTGAGAGCATTTTGGCTCTGATATTGGTTTAAATATTATGTTCTCTTATGTTTTATTTGAGGAATTGATCAAATGAAATGACTGACAGAATAGGGACAAGGATTCTTCTTATAAACTCTATTTTACATTTTATAAGGGAAAATTTTATTTCTGCTTCATGGCTCGTCTCCCAGTATAGAGAAAACCAGAGGTCGCATTAGATTAGACTAAAAAGCTTTTTTCTCTTTGTTTAGCCAACCGACTCAACAAACTTCGTTTCTCGTATAAAAGTTTTCCTTTATTTCTGCAATATCTTATTATTTCTGGCATTCACTCAGTGCATTTATGAATCAATTTTAAGAATATAGTCCTCGTAATAAAAATAAATTTCCGAGCCTTTTCTTCTGATTTATTCTAGAAAAAGAAATTATTTAGATTCATATGATTTTTTTTTAATGTACGAAACATAGAATTTCTTAATTTTGTTGTTACAAATTTAACTTCTTGCACTATGCAATATTAGCTTTAAAAAATTAGCCTCATCCTAGACTCATTTTTTAAAAGTTGAGAAAGGATAATAATTTTTAAATTATTATTTAATTCTATATTTTTTAAGCCCTTCAATTTAAATATTATTTAGATTTGTACCTGATAAAAAAATGCAAGGTTGAAATCAGTTAGATCCACTTGATTTTTTTCAAATATTGATGATTGGGCCAACGCATAAATTTTGTCAAATTTGACTGTTTCTTATGAATTGAAAGTATTTTCATTTTAAATGAAAACAACTTAAATAAATAAAAAAATACCAATTTTCAACAAAATAGTGGAATCCTTAACCAAAGTAAATTTATTTTTGATTAAACAATTGCATTTTCAGAAAAAAAATGATACAATTGTTATTAAAAAAGCTGTTCTTATGCAAAACCTTAAATTCTAGAGACAAAAAAAGTAGCTTTCTAAAAAACGGTTACATTTTCATTCAAATACTTGAGTTATAAGAAAAAAAAGAACTTCTAACGAAAAAGCTAAATTTTCTACCAAAGACTAGAATTTTTCACCAACTTGTTGAAGTTTTATGCGAAATTTAAACCAAGTAACATACTTTTCAACTAAAAGACATACATTTTTAACTAAAAGTCAAAACATTCAATTTAGAATTGAAAAATCTTTTTCTTTCCTTTGCAAGAAAATAAACAAATTTTCAACAATTAAAATCAAATTTTAACTAAAGAGACAAATTTTTAATTAAAGTTATTAAGCTTCAACAATAATGTGGGTTTTTAATTAAAAAATTTGACAGTCGATCTTTCTACCAAAAAATATTTTTACTTTAAATCAACAGCAGTTTAATTTAAGAAGAAAAAAATACTTGAATCCCCTAGTAAAACATTTAAATTGTCGGCCAAGCAGTTGTATTTTTATTATTTTCAAAAAAAAAAGGTTTTCTACCAAAAAATTAGCAATTACAAGGAATTTTCAACAAAAGATGTAATTTTTGAACGAAATAGATAAAATATTACATATAATCTTTGACCCAGTAGTTGAATTTTCAATTAACAAAGATAAATTTTCAACCAAAAGTCAAAATATTCAATTCACATTTAAAAAACTAAGTTTAAACAAAAAAAAATAATATTGAATTTTACAGAAAGCAGTTTATCTATCGGCCAAAAAGTAGAATTTTTGAACAAATTGTTGAATTTTTAGGCGAAAAATACAAATTTTTTACAAAAAATTTACATTTTTATCAAAAAAGTTACTTTTTTACCAGAAAGGTGTTATTAGAAGTGCAGAAGATTGAAATTTCTACAAAAAAAAATTAAACAGAAAATTTTTTTGGTAAAGAAATAACAAAAATTTCACAGATAAATTCTGAATTAAAAAGTTTAATAGTAGTAATAGTGCAGGTGAAAAAATAGAACAGGCTAGGATAATCTGCGATAAATAAATATACATTTTGGTTATTTATTGAACTAATAGTTTAAATAAAAATTAAAGTTCATTTGTAATACTTTTAAAATATTTTTATTGCTCATTTAACCTTGAAGAATTTTTCAGGGTTTGTTTATTACTTTAATAATTTTAAATGTTAGGTGTTGTTTTTAGTCAAGTTGGAATTTTTTGAAATATTAAAGAAAATATATTATTTCGTAATTGGCTATTAGAACACTTATTTCTAATTTTAAAAAAACGTCTTTCACATAAATCTTTTTTGTTTCGTTTACAGAAACTTTACCATTTGAAATATAATTGTTTTATTTTAACTTATAAAAATTGAACAGCAAATTAAAACACACTAAGTGGAATACTTTTGAATTTAAAACTTTAAAAGTTATAGCTTAAAAAATGAAAATGAAAACGCTCAATAATTTCGCATAAAAAATGAAAGATTTCGAAACCTTGTCAATAAAGTTTTTTTAATTATTTAAAGAATGTATAAAAAAATTGAAGCCAGAAAAATTAATTTACACACTAAAACTTCGTTTGAAATTATTTTAATATTCAATTAAAAATTTGTTTAAAAAAGTAATTTAAAAATTGTCCAGCGATCTAATAACATAATTCAAATAATTACCTTGAAATCGTGCAGATTCTTTTTCGAACATTTTCGAAATCTAATTAAATATTATTTTCAAATTAATTTTTCAAACAAAAAATATTATTAGATTTTGTAGGAGTTTTGATGCAAATTTTCTATTCTTAAAAAAATGTTCAAAATTCTTATAAAGCTTATACATTTATATTCGACAGCTTGAAAAATCTAAATTAGGTTTTAAATGTTATGAAATATGTTCACATTGTAAATTATTTTGAAATCTTTCCAGAATTAAATGATTGTATTGACATATAAAAAATTTGTTAAGTAGAGCAATAAAATTTGTAAAGCTCAAAGTTTTAACTTAACACTCTGAAATAATAATGATACAAGGCTTCAAGAAAATGTCTTGATTAATTTGAAAATTTCAAATCAAATTTGCTAAAAATGAAATATTTTGAATTAAAACAATATTTAAATGGGATTTGAAATTGAATAAGAGCTTTTAGATTTTTAAACTATTTAAAAAGTACAAATAGTTTATAAAGTTTTAATCGAACTTATAAATTTGTTTAACAGCTGAGGCTTTCAAATTATGGTTTGTGACAATTTATAAATTTTTTTTTTTAAATTATTATATTCCAAAACAAACTACTGGCATATAAATAATAATTTTAAGTGCAGTTGCCCAATATTTTAACTTTTTTGAAATCTTGTATTTTTTGTAAACATTTGTAATTTTCTACAATAAATTCCTTAAAATAGAAAGTGTCTTAATTACGTCAAAGACCCAGATTAAGAAATATAAAATTCTATAGTTTTCTGCAAAACCTCGTAAAATTTTGCAACAAAGTCAGAAAAATATTAGTGAAAAGTTATATAAATTTTTTAATTGCGAAAACTTTTACTTTGTTGTTAAGTGTTTTACTTTTCCACAAGAGAACAGTATTTTTTAGAAAAAAAATTTCAAACAAATAATTATATTTTAGGATTATTTAGTTATTTTTAAAATTGGTAACAGTAGAGTTGTAGAGATTCTTTTTCCCGACAAATTAGCGCTTTTCAATGAAAAAGCAATCATTTTTTAAAAATTGACAAGAAGCAAAGGTCAGAAAAAATTCAGTTGAAAAAATATGATGTAAATGAATGTTTCTTGTTGTTGTAGATTTTAATATTTTGCATAAAAAATGCTGTTTTTTATTTGAAGTGACATCAGTTATAATATTTTGATTCTTAAAATAATAGAAAAACTAGTTTTTTTCTGATATCTGACTTGTAGCACGACAGCTACCTTAAGTATTTTTTACATGTTTTAACGAAAAGTAACAGATGTAAAAATATTGTGCTTTCTTGTAAACATTTTTTCCACCTGGGCACCCCCTTTTAAATTGATAAGTTTTGTGGACGTCTCCTTACTTAATTTATGGACGGCCCCTTATCTTTAGGTAACTTTTTGCATCACTTATTTATATTAAATTTATTTGAAATAAAAGAAATATATATGAAATTAAAAAAAAAAACGATAAATAGGGAACTGACAGAGGGAGGGTAACTGATATGAGAAAGATGGTGCTCCACCTCTTTGGGGAATGTACCGAAGGGCTCGTGGATGTCGAGCAGATGCCGAAATTCGGCCCCCCGGGGGCGGGGCTTCGCCAACAATGAGAACGCGCCGTGATCTATACATCTATGGATGATTTATCGAGCCTATTTGTAGATCATGGAGAACCTACAATCGTCCAAAACTCTAAATCTAAATGACCAGCATGATTCGCGGGATGAAAGCCACTCCCGAGTAAGTCTTTTCACTCGTTTTTCGTGTAAAGCTGTAAAAATTTTATGGCTCTGACCACGAACTTACTTTGGAGGGGACATTCTATTTTCTAATTGAGTCGGAAGATCGATGGTCTCCTTCTCCGAGAGGTGAGGCAAATATTTTTTTAAAAATATTGTCATCACTTGTCAACCGTGAATAATCGAATCACGATTCATGAATTTTCAGCTGACCGCGGTCAGATTTTTCAAAAATCAGATCTATTTATTTTTTGTCGTTACAGTTGAACCAGAAAAAAACGGTTATTATTCAATATTTATAATAGAAAAAATCTTCTTTTGTTTGGTTATCAACTCCATATCTAAACGATCTACTTTTTCAAATCCGAAATTAATTGTTAAACCACGAAATTGATTAATAATTTAAACAAGTTTGTTGAATTTTTCAAAAAAATAGATGAACTTTTGAGAAAATGTTTAAACGTTTTACTAGAAAAGATAAGTTTTCATTCAAAAAGAATTATTTTGCACTAAAAATGAAATATTTAAAATTTCATTTGAGAAATTAATTTTTAATTTTCAAGAAAATAGTATAATTTTCCAAAAAAATATGAACTCTCAATTTAAATGATTAATCTTTAACTGGCGTAGTTGAATTATTATTTGAAAAATGAATTTTCATAAAAAAATGAATTTTCAAACAAAATTCATTAGTTGCTATTTCAACCAAAATTTTGATCTTAAATGATGAATTTTTAATTGGCATAGGTCACGTTATTCGGGAAAGTAATACATTCTTCTGCTATTAAATATTAAATATTTATAAAAGATAAAATCTTATTTTGTTTGGTTATTAACTCTATATCTATAAATTAGCCACTTTTGCAGAACCAATATTAATTGTTACTTTTAAACCTAATCTTTGAATTTTCAAAAAAAATAGACAAACTTTTGATCAAATGTTTAAATTGTCAACTAAATAAGATAAATTTTCAATCGAAAATATTAGTTTTGCACTAAAAATGAAATGTTAAAAATTTCAGTTGAGACATTAATTTTAAAAGAAAAAAAAAGAATTTTCATCAAAATAGTTGAATCAACCCAAAAATAGCTGTAACCCTTAAAGAAAATTTATTAATTTAAAAATAAAAGCTTGAGTTTTCAACAGAAAAGATAAATTTTTAAAATATTCTGACAAACAATTTCGACTTTTCCACTAAAAAATTAATTTTTGAAAAAGGACCTTAACTTTCCAACATGTGGTTTAACGTTCAACCAAAAATATGGATTTTCAACTCCGAGGATTTATTTTCTACCAATAAGACGAATTTTTAACAAAACACATCAATTTTTAACAAAATAGTTCAATTTTGCAACAAAGAGAACATTTTTTAACTAAAAGTATGAATCACTGACTAACATGTATAAATTTTCAGTGAAAAATAAATTTCCAACCAAAAAAAGAAAAATATTATTTAGGAAACTAATAAATTCATTTTTTGTTCTTACAGTTAATCCAGAAAAAACTGCCATTATTAAATACTTATAATAGAAAAAATCTTCTTTTGTTTGATTAACTCTATGTCATAAATTATCTACTTATGCGGATCCATTCTTAAGTGTTACTTTTTGACACAATCTTTGAATTTAAACAAAAAATAGACGATTTTTTGACCATATGCTTAAATGTTTAACTAAAAAAGATAAATTTTCAATCAAAAAGATTAATTTTGCATTAAAAATTAAATATTAAAATTTTCAGTTGAAAAATTAATTTTAAAACAAATACTAAAAAAAATTTTAACAAAATAGTCAAACCAATTAATTAATTAAAAAGCAAAACCAAATGGATGAATTTTTAAATAAATTATAAATCTTTAACTGGCCCACTTAAATTTTCAGTTAAACCATGAATTTTCAACTAAACGAAGAAAAGAATTTTAAAACATAAATGTAATAGTGGCCTTTTCAAACCAAAAAATTGATAATTTTCAACTAAAAGCAATTGAATTAACTCAAAAAGACGAATATTCAACAAAGTAGTTGTATTTATAAACAAAACAGAATATTTTAAAAACAAATAGAAAATTTTGATAGCGAAAATTTTAACTTTCAACCAAGAGAGATTTTTCAGAAAAGACTGTCGAAAAACTTCTATATTTTCGAATTTTCTAGCCCAGAAGACAATGTTTCCACTAAAAAGTTGAATTTTCAACTCAAAAATCAATTTTTGAAAAATCTGCCTAACATTTAAGTAAGTACTTTAGATTTTAACTGAAAGTATTAATTTTCAACTTAGAAGAATAATTTTGCACCAAAACAGCAAATTTTTAACAAAATAGTTATGTTTATAAACAAAACAGAATATTTTAAGAAGAAATAGAAGACTTTTTGGGAGAAAAGTTTAACTTTCAACCAAGAGAGATTTTTCAGAAAAGACTGTCGAAAAACTTCTATTAAATTTTCGATTTTTCTAGCCCAAAAGACAATGTTTTCACTTAAAAGTTGAATTTTCATCTCAAAAATTAATTTTTGAAAAAGCGGCTTAACTTTTAATCAAGTACTTTTGATTTTAACCAAAAGTACTAATTTTTAACTTAGAAGAATAATTTTGTACCAAAAAAGCAAATTTTCAACAAAATAGTTGTATGTTTTAACAAAACAGATTAATTTGAGACCAATAAAATTAATTCAAAAATGTAATAGTAGATGTTAAAAACAAGCAAAAATTGTAATTTTAAACTAAAAACTGTCGGATAAACTAAAAAAGACGAATTTTTAAACAAATAGTTGCATCATTAAACAAAAGAGATTAATTTGGAAATAAGAAGACCATTTTTCAGAAGAAAATCGTATTTTTGAACTATGAAAGATTTTTGAGTCAAAAAGGAAAAGATTTGAACTAAATTGTTACATTTTCTACCCCAAAAGATAATGTTTTTCATCGAAAGTTTACATTTTCAAATAACTAAATACATTCTTGAAAAATACTTTATCTTTAAAGAAGTAATTGAATTTCAAACCAAAAGATGCATTTCTAACAAATAAGATAAATTTTCTTCAAAAGAAACAAATGAAAAAAAAATAGTAAAATTTTTAACCAAAGAGATGAATTTTCATATTAAATTATAAATCATTATCTACCGTGGACAAATTTTTAGTTAAGGCATAGATATTTAGAAAAATAAAATTTTAACAAAATAGTTAAACAAATAAATAACTTTTCAACTAAAATGATGAATTTTTAACTGAAATAGTTAAATTTTTCAGTTATTTAACCAAAAATGCAATAGTTGTTATTTCAAGAACAAACATTTTTTTTCGAATTTTATTTTCTAGCACAAAATACACTATTTTGACGATAAAGTTAAATTTTCAACGAAAAAAAAATTTGAAAATAACTTTAATTTTAAACCCAATAGTTGAAATTTTAATAAAAAATTGAATCTTTTCTCCAACCAACTTGTTGAATTTTTGATGAATAAGATGAATTTTCAAACAAGAAGATTAATTTCTTTACCAAAAAATACTATTAATCGTTAAGAAACTAGATTAATTTTTAACCAAATAATTTAATTTCCTAATAAAAAACATAAAATTGATAATCAAAAATGACGTGCAATAAAATTCAGTTAAACCGAATTATCTTTAAATCAAAAGGAACGATTCAAACGATGAATTTTCAAGCAAAAGTTCAGCTTTCAACCAAAACAATTAATTTACAATCAAGAATTTTAATTTGATCAAAAAGACACAAAATTTCAGCAAAATACAAGAAATTTAAATCAAAGTTTGACCCAAAATAAAAAAGTTAAATTCTAGCAAAGTAGCTTAGCACTCAACGAATTAGTTAATTTTTTAACAAAATAAGATACATTTTTTAACTAAAAATAAAATCGTTTAAGAAAAATTAATCTCTCACCAAAATAGTTGAATTTTCCACCCAAAAATACAAATTTAAAAATAAAAAAAAATCAAGTAAAATTTTGCCGCGAAAATCGAAAAAAGGGTCAAAATTTGTGAAACCACATATTGGTACATATAGTTGCCAGATTACTTAATCTCGTTTAGTTTTGTCAGAAATTTGTTTATTTTTTTGTCGCAAGCTATTTGCTAGAAACTGACTGTAAGGAGTTATGCCAAAAATTTCAAGGGACCCGGTTTCCCACTTGCCGTATAAAAGCACGTCATTTTCTTTTGATCCAATTTCGGAATGAAATTGAACAACCTGCATTAACCGTATAATAAAATCTTGATTTACTAACGAAACTCAGGGTATAAAAACTTAATAGAAATCAAATAGAATATAAAATAACGTAGCAGAATATACACTGGGAGAACATTCGTATATCAGCGAAGACATTTTCCTCGTCGTTTGACATTTCTACAATTGAAAGGAAGCGAAGGAAGCTGTCGTCTTTTCCGCTTCCATCTACTTCCGTATTCTTCATCCTTCTCTTTAGGAAAGTCGAACTAAAAATAGTTTCGCCAATCTTATACATTTCGTTGTCAGTCCCACTCCACTTTTCAGCCTGAAAAGGGGTAGATGTTTTGTAGGACGAGGGACTTGTGATAAAATGATAATTAGAACAAATCGAAAATGAGGGAGAATTACGCTCACGAATTACGCCCACTCGATGAAAGTGTAACTTTAAAATTAATTTTTATAGGGCTGTACCTTTCTGAACATTCAGGTACTTTATTAATTGATGGGTCAACGATTTTCAAACAAACAAAAAAATGAATTTGAAACCATAAATGTGAAAGTTGCTATTTCAACAAACAAAAATTTAATTTTAAACTGAAAACAGTTCAGTCAACAAAAAAAGAATTATCCTCAACAGAAAAAAAAATAAAATAGATTAAAAACAAAAAAAAAACTATTTTCGAAAAGGAGTTAAACAGAGAATCTGTCTTCTTCTTGCTTTTTTCTGCTTCTGTATCCTTCTCTTTAGGAAAGTTGACCTGAAAATATTTTCCCTTATCTTATACCTTTCTTTGTCAGTCCCATTCCACTTTTCAGCCGGAAATGGAATGAAGGTTTTGAAGGGGATGGATTTGTAATAAAATGATAAAAAGAAAAATCGAAGACCAGGGAGAATTACTCTCGCGAATTGCGCCCCCCTCCCCCCGCCCTCCATGAAAGTTCGACATTAAAAGGAATTATTATTAGGCTGTACCATCCTGGACTTCTAGGAATTTTATTAATTGAGTTGACAACGATTTTCAAACAAACGCAAAAATGAGTTTTCAACAATAAATGTGAAAGTTGCTATTTCAAAACAAAAAAATGTAATTTTAAAATAAAAACAGTCGAATCAACCCAAAAGGACATATCATTAACAAAATAGTTTTATCCTAAAACCAACTGGATTAATTTCAAAACAAAAGACGATTTTTGAACAGGAGTTGAACAGGAAAGCTGTCTTCTTTCCTGCTTTTATCTACTTGCGTATCCTTCTCGTTAGAAAACTCGACCTGGAAATTGTTTCGCCAATCATACATCATTCCTTATCAGTCCCACTCCACTTTATTCAATTGGGAAATCAACGATTTTCAACTAAACAAAGAAATGAATTTTCAACTAAAAATTTAAATGTTACTATATCAACCAAAACAAAATTGTAATTAAAAATAAAAAACAGTTCAATCATCTCAAAAAGACGTATTCTCAAGAAAAAGAGACATTAATTTCAAAACACAAAGACGATTTTTAAAAGGAATTCTAACAGAGAAGCTGTCTTCTTTCCTGCTTTTATCACTTCCGTCTCCTTCATCACCCTTTTGAGAAAAGTCGACTTGAAAATATTTCAGCCAATGTTGTCAGTCCCACTCCACTTCCAAGCCAGAAAATTGTCAGAGTTTTTGAAGGGGAAGAGACTAGTGATAAAATGATAATAAGAAAAATCGAAGACGAGGAAGAATTTCTCAAACGTATTACGCCCCCTCGATGAAAGTGCGACATTAAAAGGAATCATTACAAGGCAGTACCTTCCTCGACTTTTAGGGACTTTATTAATTGGGGAATCAACGATTTAGAGGACTTAAGTGCCATTCTCTTCTCTTTCCACTTACCCTCTTTACGGATTCTTCCCTTGTATAAGAATAGCATTTCTCTGGACATTTTCCGAGTAATTAGACTCATTCTTGTTCAACAGATAAGATTTAATCTTTGTAATTATAATGTCAGAATTTTCAGTAAAAGAGAAAAATTAGGATAATAAAAATATTCTCAGGTTCAGTGAAATTTTGCTGGTTCTTCGACAAATATTGATTTTCAAATTGACCCGAGTATCATAATTGTAAATTTTTTTTTAAATTTGCCCTAACGGCTAGAAATTTTGGTTGTTATTAATTTTGTTTTTATCTCTTGCAAGTTTTGACACACCTCCCCTATCTTACGTATATTTTGCCGACTAAATTTTTTTTTCTGAATTTATTTAGGGCTTATTAAGAAATAGAAAAATACAATTTCAGCCAAAAAAAGATGATTTCTGAACAAAAATGTAGTAGTTGATCTGCTAAAAGAGATGAATTTTCATATGACAAAAACGAATTATCAAGAAAAGTGTTTTTTCAGCACAAAAAGATTTTTTAGTCCCTAAACAAAATTTCGTACAAAATGGCAAATTTTCAAGTAAAAAAAGGCTTTCTGCAAACTAGCCTGAATTTCAACTAAATATTTAAATTAGAACCGAACAAATTAATTTTCTACACACAAAGGCGAGTTCTAAGCCAAATACGTACATTTTAAACCCAATAGTTGAATTTTCAAGCCGTATGATTAATTTTCTACTAAGATGAATTCTTAACAAATTATCAAAATTTTGCACCAAGAAGTTCAGTTTCCGTACTCAAAGGATCAATTTTTGAACGAAAATGGGATATTTGAAATTTAAGTAAAAAAAAAAAAAATAATTTAAAACAAGTTCTTCACAAAAAAGATGAATTTTCTATGAAATAGTTGAAGTTTTAAGACGAAGAGTCAACATTTTCTATAGGTCAGTTGAATTTTCAGCCAAAATTTATTCAACAAAAAAGATTAATTTGTTACCAAAAAATACGAATTTTTAACTAACTACATAAACTTTTAACCCTATAGATGAATTTTCAAACAATATGATTAACTTTCCACCAAAGAAGACGAATTTTTAACAAAATACTTAAATTTTAAAATCAGTAGTTAAATTTTGTAACAAAAAGATTAATTTTCTACTAAAAAAGATAAATTTTTGACAAATAACATAAATTTTCGACAAAGCAGTTACATTTTTGAACTAAAGACCTACATTTTTATTTGATATTTATTTGTTTCTAATAACCCAAAAATTGATGTATGTAGTTTGAATATCTGATTCTTAATTTGTGAAACTTTAAATACTTATTTTGCATAAAATTATTCATGAGAAAGTAGATTTGATTTAGATCTCAAATAAAACAAATAAAAAATAGTTAAAGTTTCAGTTTGAAAAATTAATTTAAAAAAATGTATTTTCAAACAAGATAGTTTAATTTTTAATAAAAAATACGATTTGTTGACAAAATACATAAATTTTCAACCAAGTAGTTAAATTTTGAATCAAGGAAATAAGTTCTTACCTAAACTAACCAATCTTTAAATCAAGAAATGAATTTTTAGCAAATTAGCTGAACTGTCGACGAAGCACTTGAATTTTCCACCGAATTGCTTTTTTGTGACGAAAATAAATTTTTTTTTATAAATCAATTCAATTTTGACCGAAAAATCGGAAAAATCAACAAAAAAAGTAATTTTGAACAGAAAAAGATTAATTTTCAACTGAAAAAGATTAGATTTCTATGAAAGGAGATAGATTTTCTACCAAGAAGATTTTTTTTCTACTAAAAAATATAAATTTGTCAGAAATCAACTTTAAACCCGTAGGTATGAATTAAAAATAAATCATGTTCAATCTAACTGATTAATGTTTAAACAAATAGTTAAATTTGTAGAGAGGTGGGTTTCGCTTGACTTTTTCCTTTTTCTTCCTTTTTTTTTATTCGTTGTTTATTTGTCTCTAATGAGCCGAAAATTGAGGTATATAGTTTGAAAATCTGATTTTTAATTTGCGAAACTTTATTCATTTTGCATACATTTATTCATGAGCAGATAGATTTAATTTCGATCTTAAATTTAAAAAAATTAAAAAGTGCCTAAAGCTTCAGTTTGAAAAATTCATCTGTAATGAAAATGTACTTTTGACAAAATAGTTTAATTTTTAATAAAAAGTACTATTCTTTGACAAAATAAAAAAATTTCATAATATATGGTTAAATTTAGAACCAAAGAAATAAATTTTTACCAAAAATAATTAATCTTTAACTATAGAAATAAATTTTTAACGTATTAGGGGAACTATTGACGTAATAATTGAATTTTCAACAAGAAAGGTAATTTTCCAATGAAAACAGATTATTTAAAAAAAGAAAGATTAAATTTCTACGGAAGGAAATCATTTTTATACGAAAAAGACTATTTTTAACAATATAGTTGAATTGTCAAGCAAACATTTTTTTAATAAGAAAAAATGGTAATCCAATTATAGAATTCGAAGTAAAATAATGAAAATTGTAACTCAAAATATAATAATCAGGAAGAGGCAACTGAAAAATAGAAAATACCAGGTAAAAAAATAAGAATATTATATCAGGGTGACTACAAAACTTTTTTCTCGAAATTCCCTAAAGTCGAATTTCAAAATATTATACAAAAAAATAATTTTCACTCTTCAATGATAACTTTCGTTCGTGAGAAAAATGAAAAAATTCAATTTTTTGAAAAAAGTGCTTTTGGCTACAAGAATGATATTATGGAAAAACCAAGTTTTTTTCTGTATCTAATCTTTTAAATTAGAATTAAATTTTGTTTGTAAAGATAGAAATAAATCACAAAAGAGTGAATGGTATTTTTTGTAGAATTCTAAACATAATACAACTTTTTCCCCGCATTTTGTCGAATTTGTAGTTTTTTGTAATAAAAATGCAAAATTGAAGTTTTCGAGAAAAATAAACTTGTAATATTTTTTAAAAAATAAAAGAAATCCGCCGAAATTTAAAAGAATACATTCAATCTTGTCCTATTCAGAAAAAAATTTAATCGCTCAATTAGTTAAAAAGTTAGAAAGGTCTAAGAGAAACATCTTGATTTATTATTATTTTTGAAATAACCCTTAAACTTCAATTCCTCATAAGTTGAAGAAAATAATTTTTTTTTCTCAAAACAGCAAAATACATATTTAAGAGACGAATTATTCTATAACTAAAAGTAACTTGAAGCACGTCTGCTTTCTGAAATTTACTGATCTGAATTATTAAAATTTTATTTTGTAATTTTCGGAAAAAAAATATATTTTTGAATTCCGTTCTCTTTTCCTTTCAAATCCATTCCATTTGTCGATACACAAATATATATGCTCACTTATTTCTTTCTCCACAAGTCAATAAATACTTCAAAGAATAAAAATACCCTCAGTACTGAATGCTCACTCAATCCTACTTTCAAGCATGGTTCCGTATCCAAAAGCCGATTATGTTTAAAGGAAAGGAAAAATTTAATCTTACTGAAGAGAAATAAGCCCTTTGAAAAGCAGACAGTAAATATTATGTATCCTATGTATTCAGAATTTTAAAATGCTATAAATATAAAATGCTAAAATATTGCAATTTTTCAACCTGGACGCCTCACAGAAGGGGCAAAATTAAATATTCGCTATATCCTTGATTTTCCTTGACCAATGTTTTATTTGTTCTGACCATTGACCAGCATTTTAATTTTGTAATATTTTTAACAAACGGTCTTTTCTGAACAGAATAAAACAATATTTCATACACATTTAAAATTTTAAAACTTATTTTTTTATCTTAAACAAAGAATGACTTTCCTACCATAAAAGATAACTTAACAACATAACAATTGGATTTCCAACAAAATAAATAAAAAATTTTAACCGAAAAATATGTACTTTCAACAAAAATGTCTAAACGTTGATGTTTCAATTAAAAATATGAAATTTTGTTTTAAAAAAATAATTTAGAATCTCAAGAGAAGAATTTTTAACAAATAAAGATTTTTCTATCATAAAAGAAAAAATTGTATCTAGATTGTTGAACATACAAGCCAAAAGACGAATTTTTTGTACAAAAATTAAATTTTTAACAAAAAATATGAAGTTTCAGCAAAAAAATTAGTTTTTAACAAAGTAGTTATATTTGAAACATAAAGATAAACTTTTCAGCTCAAGCAAAGAAGATTAGTTTTCAACCAAACAGTTGTATTTTTATGGAAGAAAGAGAAAATTGTTTGCTAAAAAAGATTTATTTTTTCATCATAAAAATAAAATTGTTAAAAAATGTTAAATGTTCATCCAAAAATGATTACATTTTGATTTTTTAACATCAAAATATCAGTCTTAAGCCTAATATAAATATCCTACGAAATAGCTGAATTTTCTACAAAGAAGTTAAATCTTTAACCCAAAATGCAAATAAAATGAATCAATTTTTAAATTTAAAAAAAATAGGTGAATTTTCATCCAAAAAAGATTTCAATTGACTTTTCAACTCACATAATATATTAATTTTAAACGAAAAATTTTAATAAACATCTTTATTTAAAAAACATGACTGTTCCATCATGAAAGATTACTTTTCAATTTAATGAGTGAATTTTCAACAAAATAAAGTTTCAACCAAAAAAATTAAATTTTTAACCTAAAAGGATAAACTCTAAAAAATGTCTAATAGTTGATATTTCAACAAAAAATATAAAATTTTCTTTTGAAAAATTAACTTTAATAGCCAAAAGACGAATTTTCAACAAATATCGATTTTTCGGCCATGAAAGAAAAAAAATGTTATCTAGATTGTAGAAGCTTTAGCGAATTTTCTGTAAAATATGTAAATTTTAACCAAAAAATATGAATTTTCAGCAAAAAAAAAATTTTCAACACAATAGTTACATTTTAAAACAGAGATAAACTTTCAATCAAAATAATTAATTTTTAAAAAAGTAGTTCAACTTTTACTCACGTAATTTATTTTTCGATGAAAAAAGATCAATTTTTTCAGAATAATTAACCTTTTGAACAAAGAGATTAATTTTCAAATAGAAATATGAATTTTCAAACAATGAAATTATTTATTAACAATGTTGTGCAAAAAAAATTTCTAAAGCAAATAGTTGAATCCTAAAGTAAAAAAGATTAGTTTTGGACGAAATAGTTGTATTTTTATTCAAGAAAGATGACATTTCTGCCGGAATACATAAATTTTTTTATTCATAACACAAGTTTTAAAAAAATCGGTGAATTTTCGTGCAATGAATATTTCAGTTAACATTTCAACTCTATCCAAGAAAAATGAAATACTGAAAAAATGAAATTTAAAATTAAATAGACACATTTTTAACCAAATAAGTAGTTGAATTCCTAAATAAAAAAGATTTCTGTTGACTTTCTTAACCAAAATATTTATTTTAAACAAAAAGTCAATTTTTTGCGAAACTGTTGAATTTTTAACAAAACAGTGCAGTTTTTGCAATCATAGATGAACTTTTTAAATATAGAAGACAAATTTAAGAAAAGATAGTTAAATTTTTACGCCAAATATATTTTCAGTTTGAGTTTTCAACATCAAAATTTAACTTTTGAGTACGAAGTAAATTTTCTACAAAGATACATACATTTTTAAATCAAAAAAAAGAATTTCTAACAAATACTGGAATATTGAATAAAAATCTGTGAGTTTTGAAAAATTGTGGAATTTTTAAGCAAATAGTCGAATTTTTATCAAAGATGAAATTCCTAAAAAAAATGAATTTTCAAATGAAAAAAATTAATTTTTTAAAAATAGTTTCATGTTTTTTCAATAAAGGTTTTAGTTGACTGTTTAACACTAAAATTTTTGAATGAAAATTAAATTTTCTGCAAAGAAGTTCAATTTTTAACAAAACATTTGCATTTTGAAACAAAAAGGATGAGATTTGACCAAAAATGTTGAATTTTTAACCAAATAGTTGTATTTTTGTCAAAGAAAGACGAAATTCCTACAAAAAGTTAATTTTCGAATTACAAAGAAAATAAAAAAAAAATCGATGAATTTTTATCTGAAAAAAGTTGCAGCTGATTTTTAAGATCAATATGTGGATTTCAAATAAAAAGTGAATTTTCTGTGAAAATAGTTTACTTTTTATCCCAAAAAGACGAATTTTTAAACTAAAGGGATGATTTTTTTACAACATTGTTGAATTTTGAAACAAATAATAAAGCTGATAACTTAAAGGATAATTTTCAGGTGAAGGTAACTGCAAATATAGAAATATTAATTGAAATAGAAGACAAAATACTAGTAAGGATATTATTAGAGGGTTACCCCAAAATTTCATTTGAAAAATGTCCTAATTTTTCCCGAAATAATTCTTTATTTTCTCGGACCATTCATATTTAAAGACCAGAATCTTAAATTTAGAATATTTTAACCCTAGAATCTTTCACATACGAAATGAAACTGTTTCAAATTAAAATTGGGAAGTTTCAAATTGAAAGATTTCAAATTTATCCTTCTTCACATTTATTTACAGTTATAGAAATTCCGCTTATTTTTTAAAATTGTTGAAGGTAAATTCCTGCCGTATTTGTAAAAAATTGTTGTTGGCTAAGTTCGTTTTTTCCTCGTCAGGTTTTTTTAAATAAAATATCAGACGATCAGGTTTTTAAAATAACATTTTTAATTTATCACAATTTCCATGTCTATAAACTTTTACAATAATAAAATTGTTGCCGATGTTGTATAGAATTTTAATTATTATTAGAAAGATTTGGTGGCAAATTGGCTTTTGTGTTTCCTTGAGTTATAGAAATGTAAATATTGGCAAAATTTTTGTTGAATAAATAAAATTTATAATTGACAGACACGTGTATTTTAGAACTCTTTACCGCAAATTAAATGTCGTTTTAAGCCAAAACGATACCACACACTAAAAAATTATTCATTCAAGAGAATAAAATGTAGCTTTGAAAAGGATCTGCAAAATTTCTATTAACCATTTTTAAAAGGATCTTCATAAATTTAGATAAGGGAAATTTAATTCATTACTGGGTAAAGTCTACTTAGTCATTCAGAGAAAAGTTGTACATTAAAGAATTAGAGAAAATCACCTATTCTATCAGTCGAAATAGTTACTAAATTATTTAGTGGAAACCTACTAGTTTTTTTAGTAAAAATACAAATGAGTTTGAATTAAATTTTTAACTGTATGTATAGATGATTGATAATTGAAAATTTTGATAAATAAATGCGATTATGTAAAATTTGTAATGTTATTGAGACAATAAAAGGCAATATTGTACAGCTTGTCAACAAGCCATCACCTGCACCAAAATCGAAAAAGTCATTGCTCTAAATGGAAAAACAAGAATTATTTACCCACTGAATTTATTTTATCATGATAATAATAAATAAAATTTGTGCCTGATTACACTAATTAAATTAGAGAAAAGTGAGTCACTAAAGATGGAAAAAATCGCTAATTCGATTAGTGAAAGTATTTCTCAAATTAGTAGTGAAAAACTAATTGCTTGGTCAAAAAAAATTGTTAATTACTGTATATAATAATTTAAAAAATTTATGAACACACAATACGTGAAAATAAAAAAGTTTAATAAGACGACGTAATCGTGTCACATTTTTAACTCCGCTGGGACCATAAAAAGGCCACATTAAGGGCATGTGATACTTCGTCGTGTGTTGAATCGGTTACATTTCCCCCGGCTTTTTTACACGGAAATGAAAACTTTTAAAAACTGAATTCGGAGATGCTATAAAATATCATAACGGACGTCCCCGGAATCTTTTTTGAGGGATAATAACAAAAAAATTACTGTGCTAAATAAAAATTGTATGTATTATTTTGAGGTTACATCGTTTTTCAACTCTGTATTTCCGATAATTTAGAAATTATTCATGAAATAAACTTTTTTAATTGCCTGTAAACAATGTTAGTTCCGAGAGATTAGTTACTATGTTTATTTGTGAGTCGAAAGTTTTCGGCCAAAAATGGTATTGCGTAGTTTGGGAGTAACGCTCGGGAGAATTGTGACACACATAACCTCGAAATATACACACGTTGTTAGCAAAATCAAAATTTGTTTGAAAAAAAAAGTGTGCGGGGACGTCCGTTAGCATGTTCTCTATCTTTTCCCAGATTTTGAAGACAAAATTTTTCTTATCACAGGAAAAAAGCCAGGGGAATCTAACACTGAAAAAATCGATACTAACTCCTAAGCTCTATGCAAATTAATCACATTTTACTAAATTAAAACTTTTTTGAATTAACCTACAAAAAAGTGTGTAGGGTCGTCTGTTAGAATGGTCGCTATCATTTCTCAAATTTTTAAGACAAAATATTTATTATTTTAGAAAAAAAGCCGGGGGAACCTAAAACTGGTAAAATCGACAATTTTCCAAGTATCACATGCCTTTAAGACATTGTCAAAGCGACCTACTTTGTTTCTATTTCAAAAATACTGCCTTCTCGTTGTTTGAACAAATGTCAGAAAAACACGAACTGTCTCTTTGTCCCGAAATTCGGGATGAGTAGTGAAATATTTTTCAGAAGCTTGGCTAGTTGTCTCGAATTTCAGGGACAACTGAAAAAAATTCCTGAATGTTTTTTGTACGACTAGATGCAAAAACAAAGATTTTCTTTTAAAATCTAAAAGTTATAATGGGCCAGTATGGGCTATGAATTAATTATTCATTTTCAAGGTCCTAATTAGCTACTTATCAAAAGCTTTTTTCCTTGATTCTTAAATTTGTTCGGTTGTATATTTTCCTTATTTTTCCCAGCAAATTGCAATTATTCAGCAAACTTGGTGAAAATGATTTGCTATTTATCAATTATAATTAAACTATGCAAAGGATACTTTGAGGTTTCTATCAATCAAATGAGTAAAATTGAACTAATTACTGGTGAAAATTTTACAATTTTTTTTATTAAGAGTGGGCCAATAAAGATTAGTAAAAAATTACTAGTTCGATTATTCAAAATATTGCCGAATTCAATACTGAAAAAAATGAATTACTTTGTAAAAAAATATATACAGTTATTTAGAACTGTATACCTGTACAGTGATTAAAAAAGGGATATAAAAATAGAAACAGTGAAAAACATAAAAATTAAATGAAACAGCCCGATGGTAACAAATTCTAAACTCTATCCAAACAATTAAACGGTCCTATTCTGAAATGCTAAACGTGACCTACCCTGTTTTAATTTTCAAAATATTACCTTCTGATTTTTTGCAAAAAGTTAATTTTTTTTAATGACAATGGATCAACAGACTACAAGTTATTTATTCATATTCGTGGTCCTTATGTGCTACGTTTCAACAGAATTCTAATTTTGATTAAAAAAATTTTGTACTGCTGTATATTCTTCTAGATTTTCAAAAAAAATTTTGATCATTTGAGGGGTTGTGGAGATACAAAAATATAATGTTTAAAAGACTGACAATAAATAATAGTTCATCGTACGATATGTCACAAGCTTTATCTTGTGTTAAAGATAATTTGAAAAAATCAATTCAAGTTTTTTCAAGTTATTATTTCTAAACAATGTCATAAAATATAAAGCAAAATAGTTTCTGAAGCATAAACAATGTTAAGATGTGAAAAATATAGATTTTGCAATAGTTTTAGAGAAAATTATGACAATAGTTGGCTCAAATTTGTCTTTAAAAAAAATCAAAAGTTTAGATGGTTTCCTCTTAAATATAATAATTTTTAGCAACAATCCATTCGGTGACGGAAAAATGGAAAAATTACGAAATTCATGGATTCGATAAAAAGAGGTTATTTTTCAAGTACTAGTTCATAAATAGTTTAAAATTTTAAAAACTCGTATAATGATATATAAGGTCCTCCTTACATTGATTTGGAATATTGGAATATTGATTAGTAATGTAATAATATAAGCTATATCAATAATAATTCATTATATTAATATATTTTATTTTTTAGATTCTAGGAATTTCTTACTGAAAACAATATTCTAATAATATTCAATATTTAAAATAATATTTCTATTGTATCTGTTATAGTGCTACAAACATGCAATTTCTTTATTAAATCGCTTTCCTATCCAAAGCCTTTTAATTGATTATCTTTGTCATTTTTTTTAGGTAAGTGTCTGTAAATAAAATTAATGATCCTAATTAATTTGAAATTATTTAATTAGTTATTAAGTTATTGATCAACATATTATAAACAACATATTTTATATTGACGAATTAAGGGCCACATGGTTCAAACATTAATTAATTTATATTTCGACACAACAATTTTTATTATTGTGAATTTATTAAAAGTTATTTTTTCGAAAAATTAAATGATATGAATTGAATAAAATGTTGCTAGACTCACACATAGCTTCATCATACCTTTGATCTGTAAATTTAATTTAAGCAGCATAGTTGCTATTGTAAATAGATGAGCAAATAAAGAAAAAAATAACAAATCACATTGGTGTTAGCGTTAAAAAGATTTATATAAGTTTTTGTTTTAATAATTTAATTAACTTGCTTTTCAGTTTAGGAACCAAACAACTCAAAATTATTTCCACGTTCTTACTGCTTATATACAAAAATGCCTGTTTACGTTTTAATGAAGAATGTGAAATGTAATACTCATCGAGATAAAAAATCGTGCTATCATTTTTATGTTAAAAATATTGACAATACAAAATTGAAGTTTTGTTCAGTAAAACGTGATTACGGTAATCACTATAGATGCAAAGAATGTTCTTTCATTTTTTTATGGAGAATGTAAAATGTCTAATAAAATGAACTTACTACTTTTTTATGTACACGGACGGTGATAATCAAGTTGATACTTGTTTTTTAGTGAGAAGTAAAAATCCTATAAAACTGGATAGAATTATCAAAGTTTATATACAGATATAACAAAATTTCAAATAAATTTATATTTGCAGAAACTAAAAGGATATCAAGCTATTAAAAATTGATCACAATTATATTTATTATGAGGAAATATCTATTAATTACGAAGAATGATTTTTCGCATTTTAGAGCCTCTTCACCCAATTTTAAGGATTTTTTAAATGTTAGAAACTTTTTAAGTAATTTGAAAGTATTTTAAGAGCTTTGAAGGGATGTTAAGGTATTTCAAAGGACTAAAATATATTTCAAGAATTAAATCAATTTAAGAGGATTCCAAGGAATAAAGAAAGATTTGATGAAATTTAAAAATATTGAATGCATATTTTAAAGTATATAAATTTTAATTTATTAAAGAAATCTGTATTATCATCAGAGATCGTTACTATCAATCATTGTAAATATATTTTTTACAATTGTTACTATAGAAATCAAGCTATCGATCTAGTTAAATCTTTAAGTAACAGAAAATAATTAGCGTCATTTCAGACTAGATGAAAAATAATTTTTTTTAAATTTTTATAGTAAATTTTTTTTCGAAATAAGATCTACTCTCGTCACTCCACTCGGGATCGAACCACATAACTTCCGATTGGCGGTCGCGTGCTTTCCTATTAGGTTATTAGATAGATTGGAAGAAGGATCTTTTTTCAGAAATAGACGTTCTCTCAAGCCAGGTGTTACAATTTATGATACAAGTGAATTAAAAGAATCCGTACTATTACCAGCGATAGTTAGTATTAATCAGTGTAAATGTCTTTTTCACCGCCGTGAAAATAGAAATCAATCTATCGACTAAGTAAACTGTTCAAATAACAGAAAATAATTAAAGACAATACAGACTAGACAAAAGAGTTTAAAAAATTTTTAAATTAAATTTTTTTTTTGAAAAAGGATCTACTCTTGTCGCTCCACTGGGAATCGAACCACAGAATTTTCAAATGCTATTCGGATTTCGGATTTTAGCAATCGAAAGTTCTGTGGTTCAATGCACAGTGGAGCGATGCGAGTAGATCTTTTTTCAAAAAAATTTAATTGTAAAATTTCTTACCAAAAATTATTTTCCATCTAACCTTTCATGACGTTAAATATTTTCTGTTATTTAAAAAGTTAACTTGATCGATAGGTTAATTTCTATTTTCACGGTGGTAAAAAAAAATCTACACTAGGGTGGTTCTTATTTATAATTTATTATTACACCATTAAGCCATTTCCCTTTCGGGGTAGGCGTGACTCACTCGGCAGGGGAAAGGAGTAGTGTGTGGATGGGATAGAGATTTTTCAGAT
>NC_046661.1:102534315-102557991 GCF_010883055.1 Belonocnema kinseyi | reverse complement strand
GAAAATTTCAACTCAAAATGTGCAGAATTGGAGAAATATAAAATGTAGATCCAGAAAAAGGAATAAAAAAAGACCAAAAAGACTCATTTTCAAGAAATATTCTTTATCCAAAATCGGTTAATACTTAGGGTTTACGCAAACACCATGAAGTTTCTCATTGATTTAACAGGAGAAAAAGCTTTTTGTAAATCTAATATTTAAACGCGATAATATATTACAAATAATTTCGCGTTTTAGTTCAGGGAAGCTCTTCTATAGCCCCGATTTCGGGGCTGACGGTGGGTGGAAACTAACTCATTATAGCCTGCTCCGCTTTTGTTTGTTCACGCCTGAATGCTCACCTGAGTGACAGCCGCAGATCCCGCGCAGCGCGTGTTACACCTACATGCGGCGCGGCGTCAATTCTTGAAAGGCTATAGAAGGGAGGGCTATTAAAAATTTTCACTGAATATTGTTTAGAATTCATCAGAGAATAAGAATCAACTATAAATTGTGGGTGAAATAATTGTAAGCCACTCTTATGGGTCCTCAAAGAAAACCACATAAGTGACAAATCTGAATTTTAAGTATTACTGCGGCTTATTTACGCTTTTTAAAAGTTAAAAAAATCATTTATTGGTAATTTAGGAATACTCAGTCATTTGTTGACTAATATTCAATTGTTTAAATAATTTGTATTTGATATTTTTTAGTTCACTCGCGCAATGAACATATCTTTCATATTTAGGAAGTTATTTATTCAATAATAACATAAAAATAATTTGTTTAAATAATTTTACAATGATCTAAATAATGCATATTTCTTTAAGTATATATTTTACCTAGAGAAAAGCAGGAGAAACAATTTATCTTACTAAATTTTCGAAAATTTTAATATTTTTTAGTAGTAGTTTCTTTATTATGAATGCTTGTAGATGTTTACACAAATTTGAATATTTTTTATGCAAAATATATAGTTAAAACAAAAACAAATTATTCAAATAATTGTGAAATTATTTAAACACATTTGTTTATTGTTAATATTAATTAAATAATTCATAAACTCTAGAAAATATGTTAATTTCACAAGGTAACTATAAAAAATGTAAAATTAATATTGTTTGAACAATTGAATATTATTTAACAAATGACTGGGTATTTTTAAATTATCGATTAATTATTGTTTCTTTTTTTTAACTTTTGAAA
This sequence comes from Belonocnema kinseyi, assembly GCF_010883055.1. NCBI lineage: Eukaryota > Metazoa > Arthropoda > Insecta > Hymenoptera > Cynipidae > Belonocnema > Belonocnema kinseyi. The sequence goes on along the minus strand of NC_046661.1, from coordinate 102,556,806 downwards.
ACTTTTGAAAATTCGTAAAGTGAAAAATAAGGGTCACCTTAATCTACACTGAGGGATAGTAACTATCTCTGATGATAATAGAGATTCCTCTAAATTACTCGTATCATAAAATGTAACATACGACCATATTCGGAAGTTCTGTGGATCGATTCCCAGTGGAGCGACGAGAGTGGATCTTTTTTCAACAAAAATTTAATTCACAAATTTGAATTAGTCACAATTTTCATTAATTCAATATTGAGCTGAATTCTTGCTTTAGTTATAGCAGTTAATATTGACTGATGAATCAGTAATCTTAAAATCCATCGCAATATATTAAAATAAATTGAGATTACTCAAAGGCAGTTATTTTTACTGATAAATCAGTAAGTTTTTCTGATTCATCAGTAAAGGCTAACTGATTCATGCTAATATGCAGCTACTAATTACAATTAGTAAACATTCTAACTGAACCAAATGTATAGAGTTTGAAATTCCATTAAATCTTTTGAAATCTCTTTAAATCCTTTAGAATTCTGTGAAATCTTTGTAAATGTTTAAAAAAACTGTGAAGCCTTTTTAAATCTTATACAATCCTTTTAAATACTTTCAAAAAAATATCTGATTAAAATCCTCTCTTATCTTATAGAACACTGGAAAATATTTCGGTATCACATGAAAGATTTTAAAATTCTTTCAAATCCCATGAATTATTTTGAAATATTTCAAAACCCCTTAAAAACCATAAAAGTCTTATTTAGTCTGATTAAACATCATAAAGTTTCATAAACTCGTGTTAAATCTTTTTAAGTATTTCTTTAAGTATCTTTTTTTACAATGAAAATTATTTATTTATTTTTCAGATTTTAAATAAAAATTCAAAGTATTCTATATAGAGTATTCTATATATAGTATTCTATATAGTATTATACTTCTTCGAAGTTCTGCAAAATTTAATTTATTTTAAGTTTTTTTTTATTTATAAAAACTTTGATAATTTTATTAATTTCTACAGCATTTGTTTTGTCCAACAATAAGTAGCAATCAATATTTTATATTGTAAATATTTTTAACATTATATGATAGCGCGATATTTTATCTGGATGAGTGCCACTTTTCAAATTTTTCATAAAAAAAGTGGAGCGACATTTGGTATTAATACAGCGAGTCAATCGAAGAAATATTCAGTATTCGGTTACACGGTTGAAAATCCAGTTATTTAAATAATTTAAAAAGGTCAATATACATGATATAAATCCTTTGTATTAACAGCCATGCGATTTGCAATTATTGTAATCCTCTGCTATTTTGCGGGCAGTAGCGAATGCTCTATTAAAATTGAAGGCCTAACATATTTTAACGCTCTAGGTGAGTCTAATAACAATTCATTTAATTCAAATTTTCAAGAAAGAGATACATTTTAAACTTTGAAAATATTAATTAATTTTGAATTCTTAATTTGCAATCAAAATTCTTAAATTCCATTCATTACTAACCAAGAAAGATTAAATTTCTACAAGACAAGACACATTTTCAAACCCAAAAAAGAGTTTTTAACAAAATAGTTGAATTTCTTATAAATTTTTTCCATTAATGGAATAAGGTATTTTTTCTGTCAGTGCGTATATTATGTAAAAAAATACATAGTTAAAAAGCTGTTGATAATAATTATATAGTATAATCAATTTTAGGAAAATAAATGTTCGGTCTTGTCACGCTTCTCGTTTTTATTGCTTTTAATCTTTTGATGATCAAAAGTAGCAGCAGTTTTATCTGTTTAAAATAAATAAAAGGCTATTTATTTTTTAAAAGTGGAAACATACAAAAAACCTGAAATATGAAATGTTGATTTATACATCTCTATATAAATTTAGATATTTTTACTAAAAACTTAATTAGTTTTACGCTTCGGATTTATTATTATATTGTTATAATATTAATTGTTCGTATTAAAATATTATTGTATTATTATTATTATTATTATATTTCAACTGATCGTATTAGTAAATTTCTATACTAATCTTTAGTTAGTCACTTTTCTCTCATTAGGTTATTGTTATAGTAAATACTAAATTAAGTGTGTCAATAATTCTTATTCTTCATACATTCATTTGGGTCAATAATATATAGTCCTAAATAAATTTAAAGTTCTACTTTAAATAAGGTGCCTCCATGAATTATGAAACATTATTCTGAAAAATTTGTTAAATTATACTATAATTTGTTAAAGCTACCAAAATATTTAAAATACTAATTGGAGGTCGTAAAAATAATTTTAAACTTTTCTCCTTAAAATGTTGAGATCCGTACAAATCATTTGGAATCAAATTTAATTTATTGCATCCCTTGTAAAGGAAATAAATTAGGAAAATTCCATAAAATTCTCTAAAAAACGCTGAAATTCCTAGAATTCTTGTGAAGTTCTTTAAAATACATTAAAATCGTTTGAAATCTTTAAAAATCTCTTGAAATTCAATAAAATATTATTTATTTACATTTTTTGTATCTCTTGAAGTCCTTCAGAATACTTTGAAATACCTTGAAATCATAAAACGGCAAAAATCCAGTTAAAAATCTATAAATCAATTCATTCTAACGATTGTTTCCAATGTCTGCCTTTGGGTACACTGCCATTTAATTTTACCTTGATACACTTAATATTCAAGGTTAAACCATTTATGAATAAAATTTAGTGATTGTGAATTCTCTTTTGTTAAAGCTCCTCCGGCTTTACCGAACATATTCTCATCACGTTTCTTGTGAGGAAAAAGGGTTAACAGAAAATTTTCAGATGCAATTCAAAAACCATTTTGATATTAAATATTTTATTATTTCTACTGTCTTTCCATCCAAAAATTTAATTTGCTTATTTGTAATATTATTTTTTACGAATAAAAGAAAAAATACGGGTCTTGTGAAAAATTTAAATATAACAAATTTGTGGCTCTTTTAAGATTAAACAACTGTTGTCTATTTACTTCAATCTTAGCTTGTGTCATTTGGCAAAAATTTTATAATATTATTTTTAATGTTGTTTTTTAGAAATCAAACAAAAACGCATTAAATCAAAGAATAATTAATGACGAATTTGCAGATCTTTTTTGGGTACGCAATTTTTCTCAATTTATTTTTTTTCTTGTCCTGCATAGTTTAAAAGCGAAATGGTAATTTTTATTAATAATTATATTTCTTACGATCAAAATTTGTATTTTTGATTTTTCAAGAAAATTTAAAAAGTTGTCATAATAATAGTGTAGGGCTTTCAAACAGCAAAGTTTTTTTCATGATTTTTTTTATATAGTACGTAGTTCGGCTTAAAATTTTCATTTTCGTTTTTTTTTTAGTTTCGAAATTATTGGAACTCTGATCATTATCTCTCTGTTGAAAAAAAGTTGTAACGATAAAAGACTTAAAATAATCATTTGAAATAAAATTGTCCAAGTACTACAAATAGCTATACACAGAAATATTAAATTAAATAGAAAATGTTTGAAAAATTAGGAAAATGGTCGAACTTTTTGAATTTTCATCCAAAATTGCTGGTTAACCAATTGCCATTTTCTTTTAGTCTTTTAAAAAGTGTGTCACAGCTCAATCCAATCTGATTGCGGAGATTTCATGAAAATCGAATAATTCAAATTTTACATAAAACCAATACTTACTCATTAGAATGAGAACGTAAAAATTGAAAGAAACATTTTTTAAGGTTTCAATAAAAATAATGTTGTATGATAAAAGTTCATTATATTTTAAAGTGCCTGTATTCCAAATTAAATAATTTTGTTTAACATTTGTGATGTTTTTGAAATGATTATCATAATTTAATTTTCAAAATTACATGTACTTATATTTTAATTTTTATAGTATGAGTTTAAGAGGAGAACTAAAAAAATTAATTAAATTTGCAGTTATGTGATTTAAAAGTGCAAACAAAAATGGAAAAATAATTATTTGAATATTTCAATGGAAATAATTCCTAAATGGTTTTTATGCTATGAACTGATTAATTAATAATTAGCTGATTAATTTCGATCACAGTATTAAATTACATAAAGAATGAATTTTAATTATATATAATAGAATTGTGTTATTGAAAATTAGTTATAATTCGTTTTATAAAAGTTTACTTTTGATTGAAAAACCTTTATTGAAATTATAGAATTTTTTGAAAACATTTTTTGTGTTATGAAATGAGTATCTGAATTAAAATTTTAAATGACATGAAATACGTTTTAATCTTTTCTGGCATTAGTAGAAAAGATTATAATTAATCAATTATTGAAATTAAATGATTATATTTACAAAAGTCAACATCAATAAAAGTATGAGATGTACAGATTATTTAAATGTTTCAATGAATATAATTGTTCAAGGCTTTTCCTGTTGTAAACTGTTTAACTGATTTTTGACTGTATTTTTTTATGTTAAATCATATAAGAATTGAATTTTAATATTTCTCTAATAAATTCGATAATTTGATCATTTATTTTAAAGTATCAAGATTGAGAATTTACAGAAACCAGAAGTGCAAATAGATTTTCAAATAAGATAAACGAACGGATAGAAGAGACAACTTAGAAGGCGCTGATATACAACAAAAAATATAATATAGAGTGCATCGGCTATGATCGAGGATGTCCTTGTTTGTAGTGTGGCTGAAATGTGTGGTACTGCGGTTACACGAAGAATGCCTGGTGATGCAGTTGTACGAAGAATGTCTGGTGACGCGGTTATATGAAGAATGTCTAAAGATGCATGGTCAGTAATGAAAAAGAAAAAAAACACAAACAAACGCGAATTGAGGTTGACAATTTTTAGAAACCAGAATTGAGAGTACATTAAAAAACATAAGATAAATGAACGCATAGATAGGGCAACTTGGAAGACACTTATTAGCAAAAACAATATAGAGGGCGCATAGACTATATTCTGGGATATCATTGTTAGAAGTGCGATCTAAGTATGGGATACTACGGCTGTACGAAAAATGTCTGGTGATGCGGTTGTACAAAGAATGTCTGGTGATGCGCTTGCAGGAAGAATGTCTGGTGAAGCATGGTCAGCGATAAAGACAAAAAAATAACACAAACGAAAACCAAATTGACAATTTACAGAAAGCAGAAGTGCGAATAGATTTTCTGAGCAAACAAAATAAATAAACGCATAGATAGAGTAACTTGGGAGGCGCTTATCAGCATGGAATATATTCTGGGATATCAATGTTAGCAGTGCGATCGAAGTGTGTGGTACTGCGGTTGTAGGAAGAATGCCTGGTGTTGCATATTGGAATGATGTATTCCACGCAGCCGTTCATAAGAAGAAACAAGCGTAACTTAGAGAATTGAACATCACATACCTTAGCGATGAGAAGACAATTATACTTGAAAGTGATTACAGAGAAAAAAAGAGGAAGTTAAACGGTTAGTCGTTTAAGTAAAATTTCAGAAATAGGGAGAAAAATAAAAGAACATATATCAAGTAAAAATTATTTGAATGCTTAATTTTTTTGAGAATTTTATTTCAGTAAGAATTTAAGTGGTGACAAACTTTTACCAAATAAATATTAATGCGAAAATTGGGTAAATAATAAGAATCATCAAATGTGGAGATTCAATAAGGATTATTTTTGATCGCAGAATAAAATCGATAATTTCACATAATTAATTGATTGGTTGGTTATATTCTTATTACTTGAAGCTTTGTTTAGATCAATGAATAATAATTAATAATAAATGTTATTAATTTAATTTACAGATAATTGCATCAAGCATGTCGGAGCACACTATAAATGCGCATTATATAAAAGTGCATCTAAATTCCCCTCAAAAACGAAGGCTTTCGCTTCCCGTAAATATATGATACTTCTCTAATTTAGTTTTTAATTTCGATCAAAATTCTTAACAAACTTTGTATTTTTTTATAAATAAAAAATCACATTGATCACGAGTACGATTATTTAATTTTCTACTATAATTTTTTGGCTTTGACTGTATGCTTTCATAATTTATGACCATTCATGTTTTACAGATGAGTGCCAAGAACCAGAAGGTCTAAATAGTGAAACCTTCAGATGCAAACATAAACGCTAGAGGTACTGAGTAATAAAATACAAAGAATAAAACAACCGATACGTCGAATTAGTTCACATACTAATATTTTTATTAATTATTACTTAACTTGTATTACTATGAACTTGTATTTAAAAAGTTATCTATATTTATCAAAAAATGATTTAGGCCAAGTATCATAATTTTTTCTAAAACCTTTGCTAAATCTATTCCTTCCATTTCTTAACGTTGTTTACTCTTTATAATTTGTTTTAAATTATTATTTACAATATGTGGTATAAATAAAAACCCTCAATAACTAGAATTGATTTGAAAAGTATGTCTTTAATTATATGTATTATCAGAATTTTTATGGGTAATACGGCAAAATTTGACTAAAGAAGACTAGATAACAAACTTAGCCTTTCTTTTCAGATCGGATGAATTTTTCATTTTCCCTAGCCATTAATATTCAAATATCGGAGTTTTAATTTTATAACATACCTGATAAAAAATCTCCTATGAAAACAATAAAATAACTTAAAATTGAAATTTAATAATTTATATATGTGAACCAAAAAAACGATGACGTTGTTACAATTAAAGATCAAATTTCAGACAAAAAAATGACTTCTTAACAAATCTAATTAAATTTTGAGGAAATTGTCGAGTTCCTAAACCAAACTAATAAATTTTTAAACATTGAAGTTCATTTTTCGAGCAAATTATCCAATTTTAAAATTAAAAAAAGCAAAACAATTGGGGTTTCAACAAGATGGTTTAACTTTGAACCAAATATTTATAATTTCAAAGTGAAAAAGATAAATTATCAATTAGCAATTTAATGTCTGACCCAAAAAAATAAAATTTCTACCAAAGAAGATGAATTGTAAAATTAAGTACAAAAATGAAAAAGAAAAATGAAATGAGAAAGGATGATATTTAAAAAAATTGTTTAATTTTTAACCAAATAGTTGCTTTTTTATCCAAGAAAAAGAAGTTCCTACTGAAAAAAATTTTTAATCAAAAATACAAATAATAAAAAAGTTGAATTTTCATTTAAAAAAACTCACTTGATTTTTTAACACCAAAATATAAATTTTAAACAAAATACAAATTTGTTACGAAATAGTTGAGTTTTCTACAAAAAATTTAAGTTTTGAACCAAAAAGGATGAATTTTCAACCAAACAGTTACATTTCTGCACAAAAAAGATGAATTTTTCACTAAAATAACAGGATTTTCAAATTCAAAAGACAAATTTTTAATGAAATAGTTAAATTTCAATTGAAAAAAGATTTCGGCTTGACTTTTCAACATCAAAATATAAGTTTTAAATAAGAAGTAAATTTTGAACGAAGATACTTGGATTTTCAACCTGAAAAGGCTAATTTTCAACAGCAAAAGTAAATCTTAAAACAAATAGCATAATTTTTTAGACAAAATTGTTTAATTCTTAAACAAGTATTTGCATTTTTATCCAGGGAAAAAAATTGGTACTAAGAAAATGCATTTTTAAATGCAAAATACAAATTTAAAATAAGCAGTTGAATTTTCATCCAAAAAAGATTTCAGTTGACTCTTTAACACAAAAATATAATTAAAGAAAAATGTAAATTTTGCAAAAAATATGAGTTTCCAATAAAAAAATTTGAATTTTCTACCAAACAATTGTATTTTTAAACAAAATATGCAATTTTTTATAAAATAAAGCATTTTCTAATTATAAAGATAAATTTTTAAACGAATAGTTGCATTTGGGAAAAAAATTTTCGTTTGACTTTTCAACATAAAAATATAAATTCTAAACAAAATATGAACTTTGTACGAAATTGTCGAATTTTCTACAAAACAATTAAATTTCCAACCAAAAAGGACGAATTTTCAACGGAATTTATGAACGAATAGTTTCAGTAGCATTTCAATCAAAAAAAAGATTTTAACTTGACTTTTCAATATCAAAATATAAGTTTTAAACAAGAAACAAATTTTCCATGGGGATGCCTGGATTTTCAACCCGAAAAGGCGAATTTTCAACAGAAAAAAATGAATCTTTAAACAAAAAGCATGATTTTTGAAAAAAATTCTATAGTTTTTAAAGAAATAGTTGCATTTTTATCCAGGAAACACAAGTTCCTACTAAGAAAATGATTTTTAAATCAAAAATACAAAATTTAAAAAAATAGTTGAATTTTCATTCAAATAAGGTTTCAGTTGAATTTTCAACACCAAAATATGAATTTTAAACGAAACGTACATTTTCTACGAACTAGTTAAATGTTTTTATCAGCATCAACGATATAGAGGGCGCATGCAATACATTCTGGGATATCATATTTTAACCAAGAAAGATGAAATTTTTATCAAAAAAAGGAAAAATGACAATATTACAAAAAGATAGTTAAATTTTTAATCAAGAAAAATTGCAGTAGGTAAAAGAATGCAATTTTAACCAAATTGTTGATTTTTATAATTAACGAGTGGGGCTTTCATCAAAAAATAGAAATTTTTCCTCCGAACAAATTAATTTTTAATTCAAAAATATAGATTAAAAAAAAAGTCGAATTATTATCTAACAAGATTCCAGTTAACTTTTTAAAGCCACGAGAATATAAGTTTAGATCAGATAGTAAATTTTCAACAAAAATAGTTTAATTTCCAACAAAAAAGACGAATTTTCAAAAAAATATTTTGAATTTTCAATGCAGAAAATGATTTTCTATTAGTTTTAAAATTTTCGAGTAGAGAATAAAATTGATAGTTAAACAGATTATCTTCAGGAGGAATGAAACGCAAAAAACAATAGCAATAAAAATAAAAGGACAATAATTTATTAACAAGGATACCATATCAGAATTACAGACAAACTTAATTTAAAAAATTACCTAAATTTTCTCTAATCAATTTTTCATTTTCCCTGACAATGAATACTGAATTACTAAGAGCTTAAACTTGTGAAACTTTGTAATGAAGACTATTTTATAAACAGAATAAAAATGTAATTCTAAATTAAAATATAAGCATTTCAAATTTATTCTTTTGAAAGTTATTTAAAATTATAGAAATTCCCAGAAATGTGAAAAATCATTCTCTAAAGCTCCTGACTTTTTGCCTAATCAACCAAATTTCCTGACTTTTCTTCAAATTGTTGTTGTCTAGGTTTATTTTCACTTACCAGATTTCTTTAGCGAGTGAAGTTAAATTAATACTAACTGTCTAAACAATCAGAGCGAGTTATTCGTACTTTGGCCCATTATTTGCAAAAATTTGTATAGACAAAAAAATGTTAAAACTTATAGCCTGAAAATTCGAGGTTTGAAACGAGTTGGTCTCGGGGGAGACGCAAATGAAAGGCGTGGGTGGACGCTAAATGTCCCGGAATTGACGGATCCAGTCATATTTCTACTGAACAATGGTCGCCCTTAACCGTCCCCATCAGCATTTTACAAGTGAGGATATTCAAAAATCGCAGTCGATCCCCTTCTCTGGGGGATAATCCGTCAATGGCCTCACTTAATGGCCGAAAATTCATACTGAAAGGACAACGCTTTAAAGAAATCGAGGGTTAAATTTACCGTGAAAATATAGACTCATTCCAATGGCGTCCTCACATTAAAAATTATTTAATTTTTAACTTGCAGTTCGCATAGACTTTACCATTACCTTTCTGAGTTTCAATTCTGCGTCTAATTATACAAGCAAAAAATCTAATAAATTTTATTTAAATGTTAACTGATTTAACAGAATCCAATAAAAAATACAACAACCTTTCTTTAAAACTTAATTTTTTCCGTTCAACAGTCCACTATTATATTTTTTGTGTAGAGTTAATCTCGTTTGGTTACAGATTCTACTATTCAGTTTCAAATTAAATTATTTTGTTAAAAAATTTTTTTTAGTTGAAGATTCATCTCTGTGATGGAAAATAAAACTATTTTGTTAAAACTTTATTTTATTTTAATGTAAAAATCTAGCTTTTTTGTTAAAATTCAACAATTTGGTTTGAAATTCAACTACTTCCTTTCGCTTAGAATTGAAATTATTTGTTGAAAATTCAGTTTTCTCAACGTCTTTTGTAATTTTTTGATTGACTCTGTAAACAAAACTTTAACAGCTGCAAATGCTAACCCACGTACCATCACTGTCACGAGATCCACACCTTCATCGTCGAAGAGAGCCATTCCTAGATTAATGCGGGTTGTCGGGTTGAATTCGGGTTGTCGCACATTAGGCTGAATAGGAAATTTAAAGCAGAAGAGTAAAGAGATTTTTCAACAGAATAATTTGAAGTCGAAAGATATTAAAGTTTAAGAAAATAGTTGCATTTTCAATAAAAAAAAGTTTCTACTAAAAGAAATGAACTGCCAACAAAAGATATGATTTTTAAATAAGAGAGTTAATTTTTTAAAGCTAAAATGTCAAATATTTTAGAAAAAGTTGTCTTTCTGAGCTAAAAAGATTCATTTTAGTCAAAAATAAATTTTGAGCAAAAAGAAACGAGTTGCTAATTCAAAAGAACGAATTTCTGAACCAAAAAGATCAATTTTCAAACGAGAAGTTTAATTCAACCAGAAAAGATTAATTTTCAAACCAAAAAGAAAAATCTTTAACATAGGAGTACGAATTTATAGAAAAATAATTCAACCTTGAACCAAAGAAAGATGATTTTGACCTAGAAAGATCAATTTGTAAGCAAATAGTGGACATTTCTAAAAAAGTTATTATTCACTAGAAAGTTGCATAATCAAGTAGTGGACGTTTTAAGCATAAGAGGGATGATTTTCAAACCAAATTATTAAATTAGTAACGAAATAAATTATATTTTCAAAAAAAGGACAAATTTTCAACTGAATAGTAAAAAAAGATAAATTTTAAACGTAACATGCAATAGTTAGTAATTACAGCTAAATTTTCAGTTAGTGAAATAAGTTTTCGACTAAAAGTAATAATTTAAGCCAAGGAGTAATTTTTTTTAGTTTAATTTTCATTTTAACAAAATTATTTCCTAACAAAAAAGACGAATTTACAACAAAGTACCTCAATCAGTAACTAAAAAGTAGAAATTTCAAACCAAGATGACGAATTTTCAGGAAAACAGTTGAATTTTTTACCCAGAAGGATGGCTCTTTTAACCTGTAAACAAAAATGTTCAAATAAAAAGTTTAATTTAAAACTAGACATTTCAAAATATATATTTTCATTATAAAAAAAAAAATTGCAACCTAAAATGGATTAGTTCAATTTTTAGTTTAAAAAGCTTAATTTTCAACCAAACAGTTGAATTTTCAATTTAAAGAGAAGTTCCAACTAAACATGCAATAGTTGAATTCTTATCTAAAAAAAATGGATTTTTAAGCAATTAGATTTTCAAATAAAATTGATTACGTTTCAAATAAACACAGAGTATTTTAATTTTCAGTTAAAATACTTAATTTTTAACCGAAGAATAATTGTTAACAAAATAGTTTGATATTTAACCAAATAAATGGATTTGAAACTGATAGAATAATTAACGTAAAAATATTTAACTTTTGAATTTTCATCCCAAAAATGGTGAATATTCTACAGAACGGTTAAATTTTCAACCAAAATATATCCTTTAATCAACGAAAACAAATTTTAACCAAAGATTTAAATTTAAAAAAGAAATAACCTAGCAATTGCATTTACAACTAAACAGTTGATATTTTAAGTAAAAGCGAGAAATTTCCAACAAAAATAGTTAAAATTCAAATAAAAAAGAAAAATTTCTAACCACAAGTGCAATAGTTAAATGTTTAGTTAGAAACAAAATAATTATGTACCAAATAGTTAAATTTTTGAATAAGAATGATGGATTTTCAGCTAAAAATGGATTAGTTAAATTTTCACACAAAAAAATTTATTTTAAACCAAAAAGCAAACAAATTTGTGAGAAAATAGTTGGATTTTTAAGCAATATATTGTTTTTTTTTAGTTCGTAACTTCTTTATTTTTAATTCATAATTTAATTACTTTGTTTTATAAAGTAGTTGAATTTCCAACCAAAACAGCTGACTTTTCAATGAATAATTTAATGTATTTGAATTTTCAACTCAAAATATTCCATTTTTACCCAATAATGGAATAGTTCAATTTTTGGATAATAAAATTAATTTTCAGTAAAAACGGAATTTTCAACAAAATAACAAAATTTTGAACTAAATATACTATTTATTAACCAAAAGTGATGAATTCGAAACCAAAAACATAACAGGCTTTATAATTTAAAAAAAAAGTACTTTCAATTAAAATTAGTTTGCATATCTGAATGATAAAGAAAAATTTGAAAAAGAGAAATTTGCTTGAAAAAATAGAAAAGAAAAATTTTGGAATAAAGGGAAAAGAAAATAGAGGAAAGAGTTTGTGGAAAAGTTTGTCCATATTAGGGACACTTTTGATTTTGAGACTTTCTTTTAGCTTCTTGTGTTTATATAAATAATAAACACAATACCAACAGAATAATCACAAATGATAAACTTCTCTCAGTATATTTCGGCGTATAAAAAAACAATTTTGATGCCTAAAATAATATTTTCTCGTCGAAATGTAAGCGTAATATTTGGGAACTCTACGCCAATGTTTGGTTGTCGTTTGGACGTTTTTAGATCGATTTTGACAATGCATATCTCGAGTGTCCATTTGGCCGATTTTTTGAATGAAGGGATTTCCAACACTGGACGAGAAAGGAAAACCTTTGACATTCCGTCGCCTCTTGATGCGATTAGGCGAGTGCGTGCGGCATTGTGGTCGCGAGGATCAGCGGCATTCACTTATTTCTAGACCGCTCTATTCCGCGTCACATTCTGCCCTCTGCATGCAAAAGCGCTCGGATTAAGGGCCATTGTGCCACGCATCAGTATACAACGAACCTATTTACTCTCTCCAATCTGACATGAGAGTGCAGCCTGGTGTACAAATTTCTCATGGTAAATAAATAAATAAAGAATCTTTCTCGCCTAGTCCGGATTTATCTCAAAAATATCTATACAGGGAAACGTTTAAAATATTAGTTCAGATTAAAAAGGGAGAGTTGCATTTTGTCAGGAAATAAATTTGTGAGGCTTTTAGGTACTATTGTAAAAATTGCTTTACAGTGTTAAAAATAGTTTTTAAATTAGTCGAATTAGGCGCTTTGCGCCTACAAAAAAGGGTTTCATAGCTTCCCACTCCTACTGACCATACTTTCCCTCTTTATCATTACTTCCTTTTTTCTCCACCACTACTATCCTTCCCACCTACACCACTACTTTCCTTCCTGTTTTCGAAATTACTTTTCTTTCCATCACTTCACCCTTCTTTACTCATTCCGACCTCCAACTTGATCCTCATGTCTGTTGTTCTTTAACTTGTCTCTCCCTCTTCATACTTACCCAGCTAATAATTCCTTTCTCCTGAATCTCCACTCCAGTCATCACTTTTTCTCCTCCACTTATCCGCAATACTCTGCTAGCCTTTGTTTCGCTTTCCTCTTTAACCTCCTATGCGTCTCAACATTCTCTATTCCTCACTCTTATTTTCCCTTACAACAACTTCAATCCCCTCTGAATTTTACCCTCATCCTTCTTATTTTGATTATATACTTTCCCCTCTTCACTACTAATTTTCTTCTCCTTTGCACCATCACTCTCCCTTCTCTCACGTCATCCTTCACTACGACTCCCTTTCCAAGCTTCTTCCTTCTCCATTTCTCTCGCTCTTCAGTTACTCAGCTAATAATTTCCTTCCCATATTTCCTTTTTCCAGCCATCACTTTTCCTCTCCTAATTATCCACAACATACTAGTGTAGCCCTATCTTAATTTCTCTCACTACCAACCCAAACCTCCAAATATTCCCTCTACTTCTCCCTCATTTTCACTCCCTCGCTCTTTCACTCCTCTCTCAAACTTTCCCTTATCCTCCTCATTTCCATTAGATATTTTCACTTCTGTACTACTACTCCCGTTCCCCTCAAATGTGATGTAATTCTATTTCAACTTTTTACACATTAAAACTTAAGCTTAGTGCAAATATATGATTGTATTTTCACTTTTTACATAAGAAAAAGAAAAGCTACTGGAAAAGAGGTACTGGTATGTTAGCTTACTGGAAAATGGACAGAACTGTGGTTTCACTCATGCCTACGATTTTTTTCATACCTAAAGATTTGATATGGTTATGTATTTACACTTTTCCAATAATGGAAAGAAAAACTTCTGGTTTGTTAGGCTACTGGAAAAGGGACAGAAATGTGATTTTACTCAGGTTTACGTTTTTTCATACCGAAAGAATTAATATGGTCGTGTTTTTATTTTGCATACAATAAAAAAAGGTTACTTGAAATGGGTGTGATCTTACTCAGTCTTATTTTCTCTTAGTATATAGCTTCTTTTACACAACACACTAGAATACGTCTTTCTGAATTTTAAAAGTAAATAAGTTGATTTTTTAAGTTTTAACCTCGAAAATGACTTTTTTGGTTGCTTGGGCGGTTTACGAGTTTTTAAAAATATCTCTTTTTGTAATTGCACGACAGCATTTTTCGAAAATAATATACAATTGATCCCTAACTTCTACCCTAAAACCTATTTCATACGGATTATTCATTGATTCTAAACTGTCTCGTGCAAACTAGTCAATACATAATTCACCTAGATATTCAAAATAGGTAAAAAAATTTCCTAATAGGAGGAGCTGCAGAGCCGAAATAGAGGATGTGCTCTGTAAAGCGTGACAAGAAACACGAGGGTATAACTCGAAGTGCTTCAGCTGCATCATGTTGCGTCGTGCGTTCAACTGAAAAAGAAATTATTTATTTAGCTCGATCTGATTACTTATTGACTTCCCCGATTTAGGATCAAGGTCAAGGCAACCCATTCCATAACCGGTCTTAAATCGGGGGTTGAGTCCAATCTTAATATAAGTACAAGGATAAAAATAAATAAAGAAAAAGAATAAAATATTGAAGTTCTAATAAAAAAATAGTTTGGCATAACTGAAGATTGTAGAATGGAAAATGAATTGATTTCGATATTGCTTCAAGCGAATAGAGGAAAATAATTTTTTTAATCGAGTGCATGAAAAATGAAAATAATCCTTAGTACTAGTGATTATAAATGAGCCCGCTATGGCTCTATGTTTTACTAAGCCTGTGGCTACAGGGGTGGAGGAATAATACCGATTTTATTTGACGTCAGAAAATCTTTCATTAAAGCATCGGTGTTAATATTCGCTTCTGGCATTGGGGTTCAATTAAAACCTGGTGGGAAATAAATCGAAATGCCTACCGGACAAATTGTCAGTTGAATCGGTCATTGAACACTGTCGTTTCAGAACTGACCTGGATACAGCGTAATGAAACGTCCATTCGTACAGGCGCCACATTTTGAAAGCGACACGTAGCTTAATAGTTCAACTGCGCACGATATTGACTAGCCTACGTATATTTCCTTTGACACGTGATTTTCAGTTCCAAGAGAATTTTCATCAACTTTTTCAATTTTTCAATCCCTTTTAATATAAATTCATATCTATGAATTTTAAACACATTTTTAAAACTGCTACGATCTCGAGTAGGATCAATATATAAAAAAACAGTTCAGGGCGCCTACATAAAAGGGTTTAGTAGCCTATTGAGACGTTAAATAAGTTGTTCGACCCCCCCTCTCACATTCTTCATCCCTCCCTTCACCCTTCGTCCCCACTTCACCAACTTCTTTCCCCTTTACTTCCATCTCTTTCCGCTTTCTCTAACTGACACTCTCCTTCTCCTACTTCCCTTCCCTATCATTTATTATCCCTCCCCTACTCGTCCTCATTTCTAATCATTGACCCTTATACTTCTAAATTCTCCTTCTTTCCCTGTTCTCACTTCATCTAAAACCCATCTCCTAATTTTTCCTTGACTTTTTTAACTTTCCATCCACTTATTCCCCTCATTACCCCCCTCCCCCTTATCTCAATTCCCCTACTCTCTATCTACTAATTTCTATCTACTAGTTGTCACTACTTTCCCGATTATAATTTCTCCTTAATCTCTTATTTCCCACCACCTACTTACTTAAACACTACAGCCCCTCCATTAATTTCTGTTGACTTCCCCTACTGTCCAAATACTAATTCCCCTTATTGCTACTTCCCACTTTCCCCTCATTTCCCCTGCTTATCATCTATTCAATTTCACTATTTTCTTCCCTATTATTTCTCCTGTCTCCTACTTTCACTCAACTCGCCCTACACACCCTCCCTCTATGTAACTAGACTTTCCTTATTTCCCGTCTCATTATTTCCCTTAGTTACCTCTACTTAATCTTTCTTATACTTTTTTTGTAGAACTCTTCTTCTTTCCCCTGATTTTAAAAAACAATAATTTTTTACATTCTCGTCATTTATGATTAAGAAAGTGTTAGAATTGTCCGAAATTTGACACCACAGTTTTTCAACGGATCAACGGATCATTCAATGAATGTATCAAATCGATCTTTGGCACACTTTTTCAGCTCCTAAAAGAAAGTACGAGTTCGTTAACCAGCAATTTTGGATAAAAATTTAAAAAGTTGGGGCATTTTCAAAATGTTTGAAACCATTTTTTTAAATTAAAAACTTAATGTACGGCTATTTGTAGTACCTAGAAAGACATACAATTAATTCTAATGAATTATTTCGATAAAAAAATCAGAGTAACAGTATTTATAGGATTGAAAAAATTGATCAAAAATAAAAATTTTAAGCCAAGCAACGCACGATATGAAAAAAGTCAAGAGAAGGAAACTTTGCTTTTTGAAACCCATCGAGGTTGATCAAAACAACTTTTAGGATTTTCTTGAAAAATGGAAAGTTCATATTTTGATTGCACAAGAAACAGTGAAAAATACAAAATTACAGATTGTGGCCAAACTTTGAAAGATATGCAAAAAGGTGAATTAACAAAAATTATAACGCAAAATACGAAAAAAAAGTCTTTAGGAAAAATGATTGTTTTTGGAAAATCCTACAAAATTTCTTTTAGCGAAGACTCCAGATTCGTAAAAAATATAAAAGGAGACTTATAGGATATTCTTTTTCACCTATACAAAATAATATGAGTTTGAAAATATATCGTTTTCAGTTGAAAATTTAACGATTTAATTTTTTATTGAAAATTCATCTTTTTTCGTTGAAAATTTAAGTTCTTTGTTTCAAATTTATTTTATTGGTTGAAGATTGCACCATTTTTTGGAAAATTTATCTACTGGGTTGAACCAAGTTGTGGAAATAGAAGCGAAGCAGTTACGAACTGCTTTCCTAAATTTATTTTTACTTGAATATTGAACTATTTTGTTAATTTTTTTGCAATATACATTTTCTGAAGTGGAAATTTAGCTTATTTTGAAAATTGATCGTTTTTACTTAAAAATGTTACGATTTACGTTAAAAATTCAACTACTAGATCAAAAACACATCTTTAGAGATTGAAGATTCAACGATTTGGTTACAAATTTAATAATTTGTTTGAAAATTCGTCCATTTTGCTTAAAAGCTCAACTGTTTCGTTTTGAGTGCAAATATTTGGTTAAGAAAATTTTTTTGTAAATTTTACTATTTATTTGAATATTGATATTTCGCAGGTAAAATTTTAAGTACTCGGCCGAAAATATATCTTTTTATTTTGGACATTCAACTATTTAATTGAAAATTTAATTATTTTGTTTTAAATTAGTCCCTTTCTCTTAATACTTAAATTGTTTGGTGTTAAAAGCCACTGCTCAGTTCGGTATTATTATTTTTTTTTATGGAAAATTTAACTGATTTATTGAAAATTCGTAATTTTAGATTATAACTTCTACTTGGTTGAAAGTTGAACTAATTTGTAAAAACTTAATTTTTTAATGTACGTTTACCTACTTGTCTTTAAATTTTAACTATTACATTTATAGAAAAGTAATCTTCCGTGTTAAGAAATAATCTTTTTGGTTGAACTCTTTGATTGAAAATACATTTTTTTAAGGAATAATAATTTCGGTTAGGAATTTTTGTTCGCAAATGTATATTTTTAATAAAAAATTTTCTTTTTAAGTAGCAGATATATCTATTTTCTTGAAAATTCGTCTTTTCTGTTCGAAAAATAATCTTTCTCGGTTGAAAAGTCATCATTTCTGATTAAAAATGCAACTAACTGTTTAGTTTTAGATCATTCTGGTTTGGTGAAGGATTTAACAATTTAATAGAAAATTCAACTATTCGGTTAAAAATGAACTTTTTTGTTAAAAATACATATTTTCGGTTAAAAATTTTAATATTTGGTTAACATATAATCTATTATAGTTAAAAAATTCATCTGCTTGGTTAAAAAATTAACTCCTTTGTTAAAAATGCCATTTTTAGGAAATTAATCTTCCAGATTAAAAAATCATCATCTGGATTGAAGTATTAGTTGAAAATTCATCTAATTGTTTGACAATGTAACTATTTTGTTAAAAATTAGTTTTTTAACTTTTTTATTACTGGTAAAAACTTTATGTTATTTAATTAAAATGTATCTCTTCTATTTGAAGATTGATGTTCACGTCATTCTTAAGAAATCATGTTCTTTGATCAAAAGCTAATCTTGTTGGTTGAAAATGCATCGTTTTGGTTAAAAATTCAACGGTTTTATACAAAATCATCTTGGTTAAGGATTCAACAATTTAGTAGAAGATTAAACTATTCAGTTGAAAATTGATTTTTTCTTTAAATTTCATATTTCTGTTTAAAATTTAACTATTCGGTTAACAATTAAACTATTTTTATGAAAATTAAACTTTTTGGGTAGAAAATCATACTTTGGGGTTGAAAATGTAACCTTTTTTTATATAATTCCTGCTTTTAACTTTGAAATCCAACAATTTTGTTGAACACTGCTGTATTTTGTTGAAAATTTGCATTTTTGATAGAAAATGAACTTTTTGGTGAAAAATCATATTTTGGTCTCCAAAATTAAACAATTCTGTTGACAAATCCTGTAATTTGTAGAAATTCTTATTTCGAAAAAAATTAATCTGCTTACTGAAAAGATTATTATTTTGATTGAAAATAGTTAAATCGTTCGGTTTGAAATTAATCTTTTCAGTTAAAAATTCCACTACTAAGTTGAAAGTTGATCTAGTTTGTCTTTTTCGTTAGAAAACTAATTTGATTTGTTAAAAATTCATTATATTTTTTATTTTAAATAATAGATTCCTCCATTGTGTGTGAAACAAAATCCAGAGTTGTCAACCAGGCAAAGGAGGGGGGTTAAAAATATTCAAAATTTGGTAAAATACTTTATGGACAACCCCCAAAGAATAGGCCAAAGGAATCTCAAACGAAAATTCAACTAGTAATTTATTTAACTAATGTCCCATTCACTAACGAAAATAATAGAATTTTTAATCGTCTCATGAATTTTACTCGTGCTAATTTTAGGGGAAGCTTCACGCTTGTGGTTTGAGCAAATTAACGCCTCGCGTAGGGTGCCCTTCCTCTCTCTCTCAGTTTTCAGTCTCCCACTGTGCATGGTGGACCATGAAGTGTCGCAAAATATATAGTTATACTATATATGAGACCTACACACACTCAAATGTGTATAATGCATATACCATATATAGATATAATTGCCACACATATATTGATGCCAGTAGTGACGTCATAACGTTTTAACGTTGAGCGAGGACCAAATTAATTAGAAAATGCTTGACCATCGTAAACTTGCTCGAAAAGTGCCTCCCTCCACCCGATACTGTTCGCATACGAGAAAATGCTCCCAAAGTCCTTTATCCATTATGTTAGAATATTATAATCCAGGCTGCTTAAACGACACCCCTAGGGTTGCTGCGATTTTCCAGTGACCTTATCTTCCCTTCAGCACTTGACATTCGCCATTATTATGATAAGGTTATACTTATAGTTTAGGTTTTCGAATGCAGATGATCATACCAGGGTGGTCGCAAAATATAAATCTCAAAATTTCCTGATTTTCCTCTGACCTATTTTTCACTTTCCCTGTCCATTTATATTCAAAGAGGAGCATTTGAATGTTCTAACGTTTTTGATATAGAACCTTTTATATCTATATAGAATCTTCTATAAATTAAAAAAAAAAAATGTGCTGTAATTCAGGTTATAACCTTTAAGTAATTTTAAACAATGTCAAGCAATTTACTGAAAAGTTATTGAAAAAGATTTCAATAAATTTTCAGAGATTTCAACGGATGTAATTTTTTAAAAATATTTTAAGGAATTTAAAAGAGTTCAGAGGATTTTTATTCATTGTACTCAATTTCAAAAGATTTTTAACGATTTTAAAGAAGTTGAAAGGATTTCAAAAAAATTTGGAGGAGTTTGAGAATTATCAAGAAATCTTACAAAATTTCTAAAAATTCAAGTACTTTCAAGGAATTACTATAGAGACTTGATGGGATTTTAATGCTTCCTTTTTAAGGATTTGACAATAATAATAATAATAATTTGACAATTTTAGTGATTTTAATGTATGAAAAGCGAGCTAATGAAAAGTTATTTAACAAGATTTTAATAAATTTTAAGAACCTTCAGGGGATTTAAAAAAATGTGAAGAAATTAAGAATTTTTGACAGATTTTAAGGGATCTAAGAAAATTTTAAGGATTTTTAAAGATTTTCATTTATTTCAATCAATTTTGAAATTTTTGTAATGATTTCGAAGAAGAAGAAGGGCGTTCAAAATAATTCGGAGGACTTGAATGATTTTCAAGAACCCAAGTGGTTCTAAGGAATTAATAGGGTCTTGGCGGGATCTTAAAATTTCTTTTCAAAAGATTTAAAAATAATCCAAATGTAATTCAAAAAGGTTTAAAGATTTAAAAGAGATTTTACAAGATTTTAATATAGTTTTAGTCATTTTGCAGAATGCCAAGCGAGTTAATTAAAAGTTATTACAAGGATTTTCCAGAGATTTTAAGTAGCCTTAGAAAAATTAAAGGATTTTAAAAGATTTAAGATAATTGAAAGGATCTTGAAAGATATTAATTAATTTTAGTCAATTCTACAATAGTTAAAATAATTTCCAAGCAATTGAAGAGAGTTAAAAAACAAGAAATCTCACAGAATTTCTAAAAATTCAAGTGATTTTAAGGAATTACAGGGGACTTGGTGGGATCTTAAAGTTTCTTTTTAAGGGATCTAAAAATAATTCAAAAATAATTCAAAAAGGTCTCTCTACTTTCATATTTATTATTTTCCCTACTTTCCCTCAACAAATTTCCCCTTTATTTCACTTATTTTTTTATCTCACTTTTTATCCACTTTTCCCCTTACATCTCCCACTTAACCTCCACTGATTTTATACAACTTCCATTGCTTCTCCTCTGATAATTTCAATACTCAATACTCATTTCCACTCACATCCCTAACTTTCCTTTTCCTCATTTCCCATAACTTTGTCTACACAACTTTTAAAGTTTCCAGTACTTCCCTTCCAATCATTAACCTACAATTACACACTTAGTATTTCTCCTACGTCCTCTTGCTTCATTTCCGATCGCTTCCACTCACTTCACTTATTGTACTTCTCCTCTCATAATTTCCCCTACTTTCCAGCCCCTCATTCACGTTCACTTCCCTACTTCATCTTTACTCATTTCCTCTCACATCCCCTACTTTCAATTCCCTCATTTCCCCTACTTATACTACTTTTCGTTCCTTAATTTTCCCTAATTTCAACATCTCCCATTTCCCATCACTCACCCCTTACTCCCCCTCTTTCCATATTTACCATTTCCCCTACTTTCCCTTAACTTATTTTCCTTTAATTTCACTATTTCACGTATTTTTTCACCCCTAATTTTCCCTTATTTCTTCTACATTTCACTCCCGTATTTTCCCCTTACTTCCTCTACTTTAACTTCCCTTATCTTCATACTTTCTCTGAACTTATTTTTCCTTGATTTTCCTACACTTCCTTCTCTAATTTTTGATCACTTAATCACTTTTTATCGATTTTTCCCTTACATCTCCTACTCCCCCTCTCATCATTTTTCATAACTTCCACTACTTCTCCTCTAATAATTTTGCCTCAATACACTACTGCCCTTTCATTTCCTCCTCTCATTTTCCTGAGTTGACCTAATTGTCTTACTTTCCCCTATCTCATTTCTCCTACGTCAACATCACTCATTTCCCTTAATTTTTCCTTATTTTTCTTTCCCTGTTTCTCCACATTTCCTCTTACTTTCAACTTCTTATCCCCTCATTTCTACTCACATTTTTAACTTCCTCTTCCCTCATTTTCCATTAATTATCCTACAATTATTTTAAAATTTCTATTACTTCCTTTTAAATTATTTGCCCTTAACTCCAATACTACCCCCGCTTCGCCTACCCGACCGAAACTATACGAGGGTGGATTGATAAGTTTCCGGCCTGACCAAGAGATGGCGCCACTAGGCCTACCTTGAGGTGACGTTCTATAGTACCATCCTTAGATAGCTTGTA
>NC_046661.1:102513091-102534215 GCF_010883055.1 Belonocnema kinseyi | reverse complement strand
GAAATGTATCAGCCTTGGAGGAGATTATGTTGAGAAATAAAAAATTCTTAAAAACGTTGTTTTTCTTGGTCAGGCCGGAAACTTATCAATCCACCCTCGTATATAAGGGTTTCTGCCAGGTTCTATGAAACCCTAATTAAACTTTGAAGCAAAAAAGACGAATTTTCAACAAAATAGTTGAAGCTCTAAACAAATTTTTGAATTTTCCATCAACAATGATGAATTTTTAACCATATGGGCAAATTTTTATTCGCAAGAAACTTTAACAAAAAAGAGTTAGATTTTCAACTAAAAAGTGTAGTTTTCAACAAAATAATGGATTTTTAATCAATTATTGGAACTTTCAATCAACAAAGATCAATTTAGAACCAAAAATAAAAAACTGAACTTTTCAGTAAAAAACTAATTTTTAATAAAACCTTCCAATTTTAAACTCAAGAGATGAATATTTAACAAAAAAATCATAATTTTTCAACCAGTAATAGAAAAGTAAAAATTTCAGTTAAGAAATGTAATTAAAAAACACCACTTCAAATTAAGTAGTTCAATTTGTAAGTAAAAAGGTGAATTTTCGACAAATCAGTTTAATTTAGAAACGAATACTAAATATAATTAAAAATACAATAGTAAGGAAAAAATATCAATCCAAGTCTCAATTTAGTAACATTTTAAAAATTAAATCTTTTGAAAACGGAATTAAATTAAAAATTTCTTACCTTGGAAACGTATTTGAAGTGTCTCTTATGGAAATTTTTTTGATTTTTCTGCAACTTTCTTCAAAAACCCTCACTTTCCTGATCCCGAGATTTGTCCATTTGTAGAGCCACTTTGGTGTATAAATAATTAGTTAAAGTATATAGAAAAACAGGGGTACGTAGCCTACTGGGTATTTAATTAAGTCATTCAAATCTCCTTTATCCATTCTTTGGCGCCTATACTTCCCCTCCATCCCCCTATATCCACACTTATGTCACTTTTCGCTTCTCTTTCCTGGTTCAAGTTCTTCCTTTTTTACTTCACCATCTTCTCTTTTCCCCAGTTAACACTCAAAATCCTCTACTTTCCTTTCCCAGGCTACAATTCCCCTTCACTACTCAGACGAACTAAGCTACTAGCCCTCACATCATTTCCCTTACTACTACACCCTTCATTTTTTGTAACTTTACTTTCAGCCTCTCCCATCATTAATCATCACTTCCCTTCACATTACTTCTGCTCACTTCATTTTACATTATTTCTGCTCATTTCACCTACTTCCCCACCCCTCGTTTCCCATAATTTTTATCTATTTCCTCATCAACCCTACTTCCCCCTTCGCCCCTACTTCCACTACCCCTCCCACTTATTTCCTTCCATATCCTATCCCTCTCCAAATTAATTCTCCTCCAATTTCCTCTTACATTTTCTACTGCTCCACCCTTCAATAATACCCACATTATTTAATCTCGCCTGCCCTTATTTCCCTCCATCATTTTCCTACGACATTTTCCTTACTTAATCTCTTATTATTAATGCTCAATTTGCCTTTCCCCTACGCCTCATTAATGCTCCCTTCACCTACTTTCCTACCCTTCATTTCTTTACTTTCCATTTAATTTCACTTCCCTACGTCACCGTCAACGCCGACTCTTCATTTATCATATATTCTCCCACCGCCCAAACCCTCATTATTCCTTACTTCTCCGACTGCCCTTCTTTTCATTAATTCTCCACCTACTTCCCCTTAATTTCCATAACTACTTTTAGAGCCCCGCTTCTCATTAATTCTCCCTTTCTCTACTTTTCTTCCTTTATTTTCCTTTCCCTTATTTTACACACTGCTGGTATTCTTAATAATCCTTAAATTTCCCTCCCTTATTTTACTTACTGCATCTCTTATTATTAATCCTTAATTTGCCTTTCCCTTGCGCCTCATTTTCGCTACTTTCAGCTACTTCCATGCCCTTCATTTCTCCTTCTTCCTTTTAATTTCATTTCTCTGACTCCAAAGTCAATACCTACTCTCCATTTATTATAAATTCTCCCACCGTCTTATCCCTCAATAGTCCTTACTTCCCCCACTGCACCGCTTTTCATCAATTCTCCTCCTACTTCTCCTAATTTCACATAACTTTTTTCTACAGTCCCGCTCTTCATTGATTCTCCCTTTACTACTTTCCTCCCTTTTATTTCTCTTCTCCATTTTACTTGCTGCTGGTCTTTTTATTAATCCGCAATTCTCCTCATCTTATTTCCACTACTTGAATTTCTTTCCTGTTAACTTTCCCTACATTCCCAGCCATTATTTCCTCTGTTTTCTCAACTTTTCACATTCCCCTTTTACACCCTTATTTTTCCTCACTCCCATCCCCCACTCTCCGTAACTTCCTGTGATTCTCCTTCCTTACTTTCCCTCACTTTTCCACACGTAATTTATCATAATTCACCCTACTGCCTCACTCCTTAATTACTCTTGCATCCCCTTCTGCTTTTCCCTCTATGTCCCCTAACTTAAGCTCCCTTACCCTACTAGCCTCTCCTCGTTTCCGCTAAAAGTTACTTTGTTTTTAATCTCTTAAAAAATGTAAAATCCTACCAAACTAAAAACACCAATCACACAAAAGTAACGAAAGAAATTTCCTAACCTAATAACGGGTCTATTCAACAATTTACTTCTGTGTCTTTGAAAGGATGTTATAATTTATCTGTCAGGCAATTCAATAATCAGAAATGATAACGAAATTATATGATTCTCTGAAAATATTTTCAACAATGCTCCATGTCAATTGGTAGTAGATACAGAATGCGGGATTATAATCCGAATGATGAAATTTGTTTTGGACAGGTAGAATAGTGAACTGAAATAACCTAACGTCACTCGTGACTCGGTATACATTTAATCAGCATTAACAAGGCATCATGGATTCGGAACAATAACCGTATTAATTATATTTCTGCTATACGATATATTCGCAATATTTAACCAATCGATAATTTGTTTGGTCATACAGGACTGTATACATTGAGCGTATATTGCCTGCAGTTCGATTTCAGATTATTGCTCATTTAAATTCCACGTTGCCGGTTTTTAATGTGCAGTTCGTAAACAGGAAATTTAAACACTCTGCTTTTCTGTTGTTTCGTCAGCTTATCAAACTTTTATCAGCCTTTCACAGATTGGGTTAATTACATTTTTGTTCGTTTAAAGTTTTTTGTTATACTAGAGGATGATAATCAAAGGAAATTGAAAATTTTGACGTTGTTGAATTGGCGAATGAAAGAAAAAATGGGAAATGCATGATAGGTTGACTACTTCTGCAATCATTGCAGGGTGATATTGTTTCTCCTTTTTTTTTTTAATTTAGCTTAGAATCCCTGAAAATGGTTTCTTTTGCCGACAAAATAACCTCGGATTTATTTCAGAATTTAAAAAAATATATATTTAGAGGTCGCTCAAGGCCACTTAGGGAAAAATATCTTATTTTAGATTAAATTGATGCTATTTATTGATTATTAATTTCTCGCTGCATAAGAATTTTGTTTTTAACAATGCAATATTGCATTCAGATTATTTTGAGATCATTAAAATAACATTTAAAGGTGGGTTATTGTCATTTTAGGGCGAAAATGGCCATTTATAATTAAATTGATGCTTTATTTCTTAATTATTTATTTCTGGCGCGTATGAGATGTATTCTTTACAAATCAATACTTCTCTTAGATTTTTTCAGGTTTTTACGATAACGATCAAAGCTTGCTCCAGGCTGTTTTTATCAAATAAAATTCAATTTTAATTAAATAACGCTATTTATTAATTACTTATTTCTAACGCGCATGAATTATGTTCTATATAATCCAATATTTCACTCAGGCTTTTTTTTCGATTTTTACAAAGCATTCAAAGATCGCTGAAAGCCATTTTAGGGGAAAAATGGCCATTCTTGATGTAATAGACGTTATTTAATGAAGATTTAAATCTCGGCGCGTATGAATTTTGTTAATTATAATTCAATATTGCACCTTGATTTGTTCTAGATTATTAAATTACCATTTAAAGGTCAGTCAATGTCATTTTAGGGCAAAAATGGCCATTTATAATTAAATTGACGCTATTTATTGATTGCTAAATTTTGGCGCTTATGAATTGTACTCTGTATAAATAAAAATTGCTTTTAGATTTTTTTTTAGATGTTTACAATGACATCCAAAGGTCATTTATGTTCATTTTGAGGCAAAAAACTCACACTTAATTAAATTGACACTATTTATTGAGTATTCATTCCTGATGGGTATGAACTTTGTTCTTTAAAGTTCAGTATTACTTTCAGATTTTTACAATGACATTGAATAGTGCCTCAAGGTCATTTTAGGGCAGAAATGGTCATTTTTGATATATTGCACTCAGGTTTTTTCTAGATTATTACATTAACATTTAAAGGTCAGCCAAGGCCATTTCAGGGCAGAAAATGTCCATTTATGATTAAATTTATGCTATCAACTAATTATTGATATCTCGCGCGTAGGAATTGTGTTCTTTACAAACAAAATTTGTTCTTAGATTTTCATTCAGATTTTTACAATAACATTCAAAAGTTGCTCAAGGCCATTTTGAGGCAAAAGAACTCACTCTTAATTAAATTCAGGCTACTTGTTGATTATTTGTTGATTATTGTGTTCTTCACAATTAAGTATTGCTCTCAGATTTTTTTTTTGAGATTTTTACTATGACATTGAATGGTGCTTCAAGGTCTTTTTAGGGGAAAAATTGTAATTCTTGATTAAATTCGCGTTATTCATTGATGATTTATTTTTCGGCGCTCATAAATTTTGTTCCTTACAATTTAATATTGCACTCAAATTTTGTCTAGATTAATTAATTAACATTTAAAGGTCGACAAAAGCCATTTTAGGGAAAGAATGGCAATTCATAATTGAATTGTCGCTATTTATTGATTATTCATTTCTGGCACGTATTGATTCTGTTCTTAATTAATCAATGTTACACATAGGCTTTTTTTCAAATTTTTGCAATGACATTCAATGGAGCCTTAAGGTCATTCATGATTAGTTTAAAGTTATTTATTGCTGATTTATTTTTCGGCGCGCATGGATTTTGTTTATTATTACAATTGTATATTGCACTGAGGTTTTTTCCAAATTTTTAATTAATATTTAATGGTCAGTCAAGGTCATTTGAGGGCAAAAATGGACATTCATAATTAAAATGATGCTCAATTTTGTTCTTAGATTTTTGCACAATAAAAAAAAATTCGAAGCTCGTTTAAGGCCTCGTTTAAGATATTATAAAAATATCTTAACTTTCATGAATAAATACTATTTTTCAAGTAAACTTAGTAAACAAAAATGTATACTTTATTATATATTTCATAATCGTACAGTCTCTTATTTACTCTGAAATCATTGAAAAGCCTTTGAAATCCTGATAATCCTTAAAAACACCTATAATCCATTCAAACCGTGTGAAAGCTTCTGAAATTTTTTATAATACTTTAAAATACCTTGGATCCAGTTAACATCGTTTAGAAGCTTTTTAGATCCTTTTTAATCCTTAAACATTTCTTGAATTCCGTTCAAATCCGTTACAAGTCTTTGAAATCCTTTATAATCCTTGAAAATCCCTCAGATTCAATTAAACTCGTTTAAAAGCTTTAGAAATTCTTTATGATCCTTAAAAATGCCTTGAATCTCGATAACGTTTGTTAAAGAATTTTTGCATCCCCTATGATCCTTAGAAACCCCTCTGATATGCTCAAATGCTCGAAGAGCATTTGAAATCCTTTCAAATCCTTAAAAACCTGTTCAATTTCTTCAAAATCCTTTCAAAGAATTTAGCATCCTTAATTATTCTTAAAAATTGCTAAATTCCGTTGAAATACACTAAAATTATATGAAATCTGTTAAAATCCTATAGTAAATATATTAAAATCTTTCGTGTTTTATTAAATTAGGTTCTGAAATATCTTCAAAATTCCATGAAATTTTTAAAGGTCCTAAAAATCCTGTCAAATTTATTAATTCCATTAAAATCCGTTGAAAGCCTTTGACATCCTTTACAATACTTTAATATACCTTGCATTTCTCTTAAATCGTTTGAACGCCTTTGAAATCCTTTATAATCTTTAAAAATCCCTTGACTTCCGTAAAAATCTTTTTATATCCATTAAAGTTCGTCGTCATTTAAAAGCCTTTGACACACTTCATAATCTTTAAAGAGACATTAAATTCTGTCAAAATCATTTGAAACCTTTTAAAATACTTTGTATTCATGACAAATTACTTGCATTCAACTAAACACTTCTTTAAAAGCCTTTCGAATCCTTTAAATTTCTTAAAAATCTCCCGAATTTCATAATAACATATTAAATCCTTTAAAACCCTTTGAGTTCCATTAAAATCGTTTAAAAGCTTTTGAAATCCTTTATAGTCCTTGAAAATCCTTAAAATTCAGTTTGAATAATTTAAAAGCCTCTGAAATCCTCAATAGTCCTTCAAAATCCTTTAAATTCGATTTAAATTCTTTAAAAAGCCTTTGAAATCCTGCAAAGTCCTTGACAATTCCTTAAATCCTGTTAAATTCTTTTAAAGGCTTCAAAATCCTTAAAAATCTCTTAAATATGACTGAAATCCTTTAAAAGTTTTTTTTTCATATTTTATAATACCCAGGGATCGCTTCAGTTTAGTTAAGATTCTTTCAAATCCTTTGACATCCTCCATAATCCTTCAAAATGGCTTGCGATCAGCTAAAATCCTTAAAAACACTTTTAAATCCCTTATCGTCCTCAAAAATTAAATAGATTCTGTTAAAATCCAGTTGAATTCTTTTAATTCCGTTAACAATCTTTAAAAGTATTCTGAATCCTTTATAATCTCTAAAAATCACTTGAATTCCGTTACAATCCTTTGAAAGCCTTTGCCATCCTTTAATTTCCTTGAAAATGCCTTGAATTCCGTTAAAATCCTTTATAAGCATTTGACATCCTTTAGAATCTTTGAAAATCTCTGGAATTTCTATCATATCTTTTCAAAACTTTTGATTTATTATATGATTAGGGATCCCTTAAGTTCCGCTAAGATCTTTTTAAAAACCTTTGATATCCTTCATATACCATAAAAATCTCTAGAATTATGTGTAAATCCTTAAAATTACTTTAAAATCCCTTACTAGCCTTAAAAATCTCCTAGATTTCCTTTAACATCATTTAAAAGCATTTGCCATCCTTTATAATCCTTAAGAATCTCCTCACGTTCGTTAGAATCTTTTGAGAACCTTTGATATCCTTAAAAAACCTTTGAAAAACATCTTAATACTTCGAAATTCCTTGAGCTCCATTGAAATCGTTTATAGGTCTTAAAACTCCTTTCAATTTTGTTTAAATTACTGAAAGGCCTAAACGTCCTTCATAATCCTTAAATAACCTTGAAAGCCATTGAAAATCCTTCAAAAGCATTTGGCATCCTTCATAATCCTTAAAATTTCATTGAATTTTGTTAAAATCATTTAAAAACCTTTGAAATAACTCTAGTCATTAGAAATCACTTAGATTCTGTTAACACCCTTTAAAAGCCCTTTGCATCCTTTAAAATCCTTAGAATTCCTTTGAATTTTGTAAAAACCTGTTGAAAGCTTCTTAAAACGTTTACAATCGTTAAAAAGCCTTTTAATTTCATTAAAATTCTTCAAAAGTATTTTCCATCCTTCATAATCCTTGAAAATCACACGAATCCCTTTAAAACCTTTTGAGGGCCTTTGACATCCTTTATCATCCTCAATAATCTCTTAAATTCTGTTAAGATTCTGCCAAATCCTTTGACATCTTTCATAATCCTTAAAAATGCCAAGAGTTCTGTTACAATCTTTAAAAAGACTTTTACATCCTTTTTCAACCTGAAAAATCCCTTGAATTCTATTAATAGCCTTTCAAATCACTGGACATCCTTCATAATCCTTAAAAATCCCATGATTTCGGTTGAAAAATTTCAAAAAACCTTGACA
Source organism: Belonocnema kinseyi (assembly GCF_010883055.1). Classification (NCBI taxonomy): domain Eukaryota; kingdom Metazoa; phylum Arthropoda; class Insecta; order Hymenoptera; family Cynipidae; genus Belonocnema; species Belonocnema kinseyi. The sequence continues at coordinate 102,526,222 of NC_046661.1, read as the reverse complement.
TCCGTTATCATCCTTACGAATCCCGTGAATTCAGTTGAAATCCCTTAAAAGCATTTGACATCCTTTATAATCCTTAAGAATCCCTTCACGTTGTTAGCATCTTTTGAGAGCCTTTGATATCCTTAAAAAGCCTTTGACAAACATTCCAATACTTCGAAACTCCTTGAGCTCCAATAAAATCGTTTATAATCCTTAAAAATCCTTTACATTTAGTTTAAATTTGTGAAAGGCCAAAACGTCCTTCATAATCCTTAAATAACCTTGAAAGCCATTGAAAATCCGTCAAAAGCATTTGGCATCCTTCATAATCCTTAAAATTTCATTGAATTTTGTTAAAATTATTTAAAAACCTTTGAAATACTTCCTAGTTATTAGAAATCACTTGGATTATATGAAAATCCTTTAAAAGCCCTTTGAATTCTTTCAAATCCTTAGAAGTCCTTTGAATTTTGTAAAAACCTGTTGAGAGCTTCTAAAAATATTTACAAGCTTTAAAAAGCCTTTTCATTTCATTAAAATTCTTCAAAAGTATTTTCCATCCTTCATAATCCTTAAAAATCACACGAATCCCTTTAAAACCTTTTGAGAGTCCTTGACATCCTTTATGATCCTTAAAAATTCCTTAAATTCTGTTAAGATTCTGCCAAATCCCTTGACATCTTTCATAATCCTTAAAAATGCCAAGAGTTGAAAGGATTCTAGTAGTTTTAGAGCATTTTAAAGGCCCTCACTAAGAAATTCAAATAATTTTTCAGAATTTCGAAAGATTTTATAATGTTTTAATGAAATTTTGGAATATTTATTCTCAAGAATCGAGGGATACCAAAGCGTTTTAAAGATTTTAAAATTATTTCAATATTCTAACGTATTTCCAAAGATTTTTAATGAGTTCAATGGATTTGAAAGAAAAATCGTAGCGATTTAAAGGGTTTAGGATGTTATTAAAGATTCAAAGAAGCTTTTAACGTTTCAATAAAATTCTAAAACATCTCAGTAATTATAAAAGGTTTTAAAGGAATTTTTCAACGAATCTCATCTGATTTTTTGTAATTTGACGATATCAATCAATATTTTTATGAAATTTCGAAAAATTTATTCAAAAGAATTAAGTGATTTTCAATCATTTCAAAGATTTTCAATATTTCAAGGTATTTCAAAATACTTTGAAGAGTTTTAAAGATTCAAGGATATTTTCAATAAGTTACAGGAATTTTAATAGATTTAAAGAAACATTAAAGGATTTTAAATATTTTCTGGTGTTTTTTCCGGTGCACCAAAAATTGTTCAAGAACATAAAAAAAATGTTAAAGGATTTCAAACGATTTTAAAGCATGGCGAATGTTTTAGGGTATTTAAAAGGGTTTAAAGAAAGTTTAAAGAAATTTTAAAAACCTTAAGCAATTTGATGATCTATCATCAGATTACATGTACCTTAAGGAGATTCTAAGAGCTTTAAGAGCTTTAAAGAAATTTACATTTATTCGAGGTTTTTAAATTACTATTACTCAAAAAATCCTTTAAAAAATGTAAGTTTATCCAACTTTGCACTATTTACTAAGTATACCAATAATAAATAATTGGAGATGTGTGGTGTTTTGAAGAAAAATATTAAAAATTAACGTTTTATTCCATATATTTCTACAAGATGACGCAGTTTTCTATACGTTTAATTTTTGATGATTACTGTATTCATTTTCTTTCTTTTTATTTAAATAATTTTTAATTATGTGCTAATTTTACATTGCTAGTAGTAATTATCAACTTAATTCTATTTTCAAATTTTAGACATTTATATTAGATTAAAATTCAATTTAAAACTCCTACTTAACGTCCAATAATCAAATTGATTCAAACTCCTAAAAAAAAACAAGAATTCAACGACCAAATTTGGACCATGACGAACAAATAAAAAATCCTACTATTTCAATCTGAAAAAATAAAAAAATAAAAATTCTGCCAAAAATAAAAAAGAGCATTTTTTTAAATGTTTTCAGATTGCAATAGGAGTATTCATTCTTTGTTGTTGTGGTCTAAATTTGGTCATTATATTCTTCTTTTTTTCAGGAGTTTGCATCAATCGGCCGTTGTCTCCCAACTAAAACTTTGTAATTCAGCAACAAGATAGTTCGACATGTCCAAGTGAAAAAGTTTCATTTCGGAGAAACCAAACAAAAAGGTGTTAACTCGCGCAGAACAAATGAAAAGGTGTTCCAAAGTTGAGGTCGCTAATCTTCACAATACAATTAATATGGATTTAGAAGCTTCCAGAGATCACCACGCGAGTTAGCACCTTTATATTTTATCTACCTGGCATTTGGTTGAAATTCTTTCAAAGCCTTTGACATACTTTGTAATCCTTATGAATCTCTGGAATTCTGTTAAGATCATTTAAAATACTTTGAAATCCTTTCTCATCTTTAAAAATCTCTTGAGATCAGTTAAAATAATTATGAATATTTTTATGTCCTTTATTATCCTCAAAATGTCCTTTATCATCCTTTAAAAACCTTTTCAATACTTCATATTTCTTTAAAATCGCTTGAACTCCGTTAAAATCCTTTAAAAACCTCTGAATTCCTTCGTAGCCCTTAAAAATCCTTTGAATCTTGTTTAAATCCTTTAAAGGCTTTAACGTCCTTAAAAATGTCTTGAATTTGGTTGAAATCCTTAAAAGACTTTGACTTATTTTATAAACCTTCGGGATTCCTCGAATTTCGTTAAGATCCTTTAAAGTCCTTTGATATTATTCATAGTCCTTGAAAATCGCTTCAGATGAGTAGGAAGCCTTATGAACTTTTCAAATCCCTTACGATCCTTCCCATTATAACTGTTAAAATCGTCTTATATCCTTTAAAATCCTTTATCATTATTTAAAATCATTTGATATTTTTTACAATCCTTAAAATTCTAATGAGTTCTGTAAATATCATTTGAATACCTTTGAAATTGTTTATAGTCTGAAAATTTACACAATCCTTAACAATCCTTTTAATTTCGTTAACATTGTTTAAAAGTATTTTGTATTTTATGTAATCTCTAAGAATCACTGGAATTCCGTTAAAATCATTTGAAAGCATTTACAATTTACAATTCTTTATAACCCTTCAAAATCGTTTGAAATCCGTTAAGATTCTTTAAAAGCATTGAACATCCCTTAGAATTCTTAAAAATCCCTCGAATATAGCTTAAGACCTTTAAAAGCATTTGGCATCCTTTACAATCCATTAAAAACTCTTGAATTTCTTTAAAATCCTTTCAAAGCCTTTCATGTCTTTTTTCATTCTTTAAAAGCCTTAGAAATTAAAGGTTAAACTTTAAAGTCTTCCACATCCTTAAAAATCTATTGAATTTGATTAAAATCCTTTAAAAGACTTTGACAAATTTTATAATCCTTAGGGATCCCTCGATTTTCGTTAAGATTCTTTAAAATCCTTTGACATTATTCGTAATCCTTGAACACCACTTCAGATAAGTTAAAGTCATTATGAACACTTTTAAATCCTTTATAATCCTCAAAAATACCATAAATTCTATTAAAATCTTATCTCCTTTAAAAACCCTTATTATTCTTTGAAATCATGTGACATACTCTACAATCCTTAAAAATATTTTGAATTCTGTTAAAATCCTTTAAAAACCTTTAAAATTGTTTTTAGTCTAAGCATTCTGCAATCCTTAACAATCCTTTCAATTCAATTAACATTCTTTAAAACTATCCTAAATCCTTTATAATCTGGAACAATAACTTGAATTCCGTTAAAATCCTTTAAGAGCATTTTACATCCTTTAATATTCTTAAAAATTTCTTGAATTCTGTTAAAATCATTTAAAAGCATTTTACATCCTTTATAATCTTAAAAAATCTCTTGAATTTCATTAAAATCCTTTCAAAGCATTTTATATCCTTGATCATGCTTTAAAAGCCTTCGTTATACTTCATAATCCTTCAAAATCGCTTGAGTTCCGTGAAAATCCTTTAAAAGCCTTTGAAGTCCTTCTTAGTGCTTAAAAATCCCTTGAATCCTAATTAAATCATTTAAAGACTTCAACATTCTTGAAAATCTCTTGAATTTAATTAAAATCCTTTAAAAGCCTTTGACATATTTTATAATCGTTAGGGATCCCTTGAATTTCTTTAAGATCCTTTAAAATCAGTTGACAAAAAAAAGGTGCTAACTCGCGCATACAATATGAAAAAAAAAGAAAATGAATCACCACGTGAGTTAGCACCTTTTCATTCTGTCTAATAGAATTCATTCTGATGGAATTCTGATGGAATTCATTCTGATTCTGATCGAACCTTGTTACTTGGACACGTCGATTTGGGTTTACACTCTTTGATTCAGTAGACACCTAACCTATTTTAAAGCAATTAAACGATTAAGCGAAACCGAATAACGACACTCCCAAAAATTAATACGACCTCCTGCAGAAATTCCTCCTATTCAGATCTGCAAGAACTCCATCAGGACCATCAGCTGACACAACATCTGCCCACGGAGATGTATAATAGCTGCTGTAATTGTGACAATTTAACAATTGTGTGACTGCATAATGGACCGTTTACAGGCGGGGGTGTGGCGGGCTGAAAGCTCATGCCCAGCAGGGCCAGTCTGCATTACATAACGTACATATCTTCCCAGTATGTGGAAATGGGGTGAGAAGGGGTCGGTCAGTGCGTACACATCATTGCAGCAGGGGTCTCCCCCTGACCTTAGCTCTTCTGTTCGAAATTGCACACGCCTATAGAATCCAATACGTTCCCTGTTGTCCGTGGTACTATCGATCTTTAATCTCGATACGAGGGCAAATCCATGGGTTATATATTATAGTTTTCTGTCAGACAAACCCCATTTCGGTCAGCGACCCGATGCGCAGTTTCACGGGGTCTCGGGCCACATACACGCGCTTCGACATCACCCAACGATGCCTTATGACCAGAGTAAATCGATCTTCAGCCCCCTAAACCCCTCAACCACTCAACCCCTCAACCCCTAACCCGGTTTCTTCCTTTCGAAATGCTCCTAGATCCAGGGTGTAAATTATTTAAAACCGACGGCAAAGAGAATCTCCTGGACGTGCTAGCAGTAGTTACAACTAGATGTCAATAATTCATTTCAATGATCCTGAACTTAGGGTTCAATCAATATGTTTTTCCCTCTGAGATCATGTTGCTCAATTTTTCATGAAGGTATATCTGCATCGGGATTATTGCTGATGAGGTGGTTATTAGGGTTTGTGCAATTTTTGAGATATACACAGTTAAAAATGTTTGAAACTTTACAACACTTGTAAAACAGTTCTACAATATAAGCGTAATCTAAAATTGCAAACATGGCATTGTATTGACGAAATTTTAATACATGTCTTGTAAAAAATGTAAATCGTGAATTTACGGAATTAAAGGAATTCGTGGAATTCACCGAATTAATGGAATTAAAGAAATTCACGGTACTGAGGTAATATAAGAATTCACGGAATTGATGGAATTCACGGAATTCACTAAATTCATGGAATTCGCGGGATTCATGTAATTGATGGAATTTATGGAATTCAAGTAATACACGGAATTGACTGTAATCACAGAATTGACTGAATTCAAGGAATCTACCTATTTCATATAACGCCCGAAATTCATGGAATTGAAGTAATTTACGAAATTAATGGAATTTGCAGAAACTCATGGAATTCACGTAATTCGCGGAATTTTCGGAGTTCAAAGAATTCATGAAATTGAAAGAATTTGCGCCATTTACGGAAATCACGGGATGAACAGAGTTGAAGAAATTCAAGGAATTCATGAGATTCAAGGAATTTGAAGAATTTAAGGAATTCACTGGAAGCACGGAATGCGCTGGATTTTTAGTATTTACAGAATTCATATAATTTATGCAATTCCATTAATGCCGCGAATTGCACGAATTCCGTAAATTTCATGAATTCCTTGAATTCCGACAATTTCGTAAATTTCATGAATTTCTCGAATTCCGTCCATTACTTGGATTCTGCAAATTTCTTGAATTCCTTGATTTCCGTGCATTCCATGAATTCTTTGAATCTCGTGAATTCCTGAAATTCCGTGCATTACGTAAATTTCATTAATTCAGTCAATTATTCGAATTACGTGCTTTCTTCAGATTTCGTAAATTCCTCAAATTCCTTAATTTCCGTGAATTCCGTGAATTCTTTGGATTTCGGGAACTTCTTGTTTTTTTTTTATTACATGACTCACTCGGTATAGGAAAGGAGTAGTGTGTCGAAGGGATAGAGATTTTTCAGATTTATCCAGAATTCTCGTGCTATTTTAATAAATAACACGTTCGTTCCGCAACACTGCTACGACCCAGGTTGCTGATCAATCTCTCTAGCGTCATTCACTCTACTGGCACTCTTTTTATTAACTATTTGCCGGCATACTTTCCTGCCCTGGCATAATTCTCTAGCTTCTTTCATGTCCATGCATTTTTTCATGCAGGCTCTCGTGTTTCTGTGACTTCTTATGTCTCTTCTAACTAGGGTCTCATTCACACATTCTAACCATTCTTTCCGCGGTCTACCTCTGGGCACGCTGCCATTTACTTTACCTTGATACACTTGTTTCGTTAGTCGTTTATTTGGCATTCTCTCAACATGTCCGAACCATCTTAACCGATTTCTTTCCCATGTGTCTACTAGCGTCTCTTCTGCACCACATTCTTTTAGAATTATCTCGTTACATACTTTGTCCATCAGGTTTTTCCCGCATATTATGCGCATGAATCTCATGTCAATTGCGTTAATTTGTCTCTGATCTTTTTCTTGATAAGTCCATGTCTCGCTACCGTATAGCACAGTCGGTACAAATATAGAATTTTGTATTGCCATTTTAGCTTTATTTCATATATTTTTACTTCTGATAAGGGTACCTGCTATACCAATAAACTTCTTACCTTCATTTATTCGTCTATCTAATTCTTCATCTATCTTCCCGTCCCTAGTAAATAAGCTGCCAAGGTATACGCACTTATCAACTTGTTCAATTCTCTCATCATTTAATAAATATTGCATAGTGTTTTCTCACTCTTTCCTTTGGACACCATAGTTTTTGTTTTATTTGCGTTAATTTTGAGGCCCATGGTCTTCATGCTTGCATCTAGTTTATTCAACATTCTTTGTAGGTCTTCGATAGACTCTGCCATAACAACCTTATCATCTGCGAGCTCTAACCCACGTACCTTTATTGTTTCGAGATCTACACCCTCTTCGTCGAAGAGAGCCATTCTTAAACACTTGTCCATAAATAATATAAATAACCATGAAGACATAACGCATCCTTCTCTAACTCCTTGATTAATATCGAAACAGTCACTCAGTTTCCCATTCACTCTTACACTCGCTTTGATACCTGTATATATTGTTTTTATAGCTTGTAAGATCCATCCATTGACTCCATACTCTTTCAGGACTTCCCAAAGTTTACTTCTATCTACCTTGTCCAAAGCCTTTTCTAGGTCAACAAATGCACAGAAAACTTTTTTTCCTACTCTCAAACTTTTTTCTGTTATTTGCCTTAAGCTAAGTATTTGATCCGTACATAACCTTCCTGGCATAGACCCACTTTGGACTCCCCAAATCTTTGCTTCCGTTATTTTCATTACCCTACGAATAAGTATTTTTGAATATATTTTACTTACGGTGCTTAATAAGCTAATCCCTCTGTAATTATTGCACTCGCTTTTATCTCCCTTTCTCTTGTATATTGGTACGATAATAGCTTTTTTCCAATCGTCTGGGACGTCCCCCATCTCAAAACAAAAATTTATCAATTCGCACAATCTATGTGGTATGCACGCGCCACCGTGTTTAAGCATTTCAGCGTTAATACCGTCTACCCCGGCAGCCCTACCGTTTTTCAAGTTCTTAATTATATCCCTAACCCCAGTGACACTGACTTTTTCAATTGAGTTTTCCATTGCATCGTGTTCAACATCGCAATTGTGGTGTTCTATAGCTTCATCTCCGAATCGTCTCCTAAAATAGTCTCTGAAAGCCTCTAGTATTCCATCTGCATCATATACCATTTCCCCCTACTATTTCTCATGTTGACAATTTCTGTACTTTTGTTTCCTTTCATTTTTTTATAAAGTAGTTTCCTGCTTCCTTCAAAGTCGTTTTTTTTTCATCTCTTCTTCTGCTCTAATTGTATCTTTACTTTCTGTAACTAATCGTTTAAGTATCCTGTTTTCGCGTCTATAATCATTTCTACGTCTATTTCTTTCCTCATTGCTAAGACCTGCGATGTTTAAAGTTCTCTTGTACGCTTCTCTTTTTGCTTTTTGGGCAGCCTGAATTTCATCATTCCACCACGCATCACCAGATATTCTTCCTACAATTGCGCTACCACACACTTCGATCGTACATCTAACAAGGATACCCCGTAACATTGTCCAGGTGCCCTCTATATCTTTGTTTTCTATACGGTCCTCATATGTTGCTCTATCTATGCTTTCGATTATCTTATTTCGGAAATCTATTCGCACATCCGATTTCTGTAGGTTCTCAATTTTGATTCGCGTTTGTTTTGCTTTCTTGGTTCTCTTTTTTCTCCATCCCCGACCTAAGTTAATTTTTGAGATCAGAAGGTAATGATCAGTATTGCATTCAGGACCCCTCATGATTCTTGTATCTTTGACTAACTCCCTTAGTCTTTCATCCGCAACAACAAAGTCAATTATACTGCGGCTATTTCCTCTAGACCAGGTGTACATGTGGATCATTTTATGCCTAAGAATTCTTAAATTCCCTGAATTCAATGAATTGCATGAATTTCGTGAACTCTATTTATTCTGTAAATTGCGTAAATTCCATAAATTTCTTGATATCCGAGAATACCGCCAATTTCTTAAATTCCGTGAATTCTATGTATTTTTTTAATCTTGTGAATTCTATGGGTTATATGAAGTCTACAAATTCCTTGATTTTTGTAAATTTATTGAATTTCGCAAATTTCTTAAATTTTATGAATTTCTTAAATTCCATGAATACGTGCGATTTATACTATATATTTACAAAAGTTTTGACTCAGTCAGAAAATGTATTTTGTTTTGCCTTAAGTTTTTTACCTCACGTTACGGTAATAAACATACTTGAAAGTAATTTAGAAAGCATTTTTTAAAATTTCAGGAGATTAAGATAAATACCCAGTTCAATTTATGAGAGAATCTCAATATTCAAAGGGATTTTAAAGAATTTTAAAAAAATTGAGGAGGAATCTTGCAGATATAAATATATTTACAGAAACTTCAAAGGATTTTAAGGAATTTTAAGAAGCTTAAAAAGTTGTCAAAAATAGATATAACCTTTCTTGTTTGAAAATTAAAAATCTTACAAGTGAAGAGAAAATTCTCGTCTCTTTGTGGGGTAGAGCATTAGGCAGGAAATCTGAAAGACATAGGCTCAAATCCTAGCAGAGCTAGAAACAGTTAGTTGAATTTTTACAACTGAAGACGAATTTTCAACAAAAAATGTAATAGTTAATACTTCTACCACACAAGATTTTCATTTAAAATAAAAAATTATGCAATTCAACCAAAGAAAAACTTTTTAACAGAGCAGTTGAATCCGGAAGCAAACCAGATTAATTTTCAACCTACAATTTGAATTTTAAACCCAAAAACGTGATTCATAAACCAACAAGATTAATTTCAAGATTAATTAATTAATTATAACAAGATTAATTAATTAATTTAAATCAATTTCACCAAAAAAGGATTACTTATTGACAAAATATTTGAATTTAGAACTAAAAAGAAAGTTTCTTGAAAACAGAGAGCGAAAGAATTCTTTAACAAGGAAAAAGAGGGGAATAGGTGAATAAGTGTGAAGTCTGAAATATGAAAGTGCTTTTCAAATTTATAAAGTTATTATGGACCAACCGTAGCTTTTACCCCCCCCCCCCCCCCCCCCCCACACTCAAATTGGTAACGTAGTTTATGGATGAAACCAGAGTGATTCAAGCAACTTTGGCAATTAAAAATCAAGCAGATCCAGCAATCAGCAGTGGAAGTGCATTATTCATGAGGTGCAATGAAGTGCTAGCAGCCACCGTTTTCTGGATTTATGCGACATTAAGAGACCATCTTGAAGCCGTTTCAGAAACACGCAAGAACATTTGAAGTTCTCGCGTTTTAATAATGAATAAGGAATGTTTCCGAGACGTCTGGCGGTCGTTGAAAAGACAGACGTGACCTCTAGAGATTTCTTGAAAAAAAAAGTAATAATAAAAAATAAAGGAAAAGTCTCCATTTAATATTTCAGACAAAGTACGAGTGAACGAGCAACTCCTTCCCAGGACAAACATATCTTCTAAAATATGTTTCTCTTCTCGCGAATGCGTATATAAATGCGAGCTCACTCGTAAGCTTAAAATGTAAGTCTTCGAAGACAAAGGGGCTTTTCCATTTCTCTCTTTCGTTTGTACTTTCACTGTGAAAATTGAGCGTGAAATATAAGTGCTTTTTCGCGCAAATCCTTGTTTCTGGAATATTTTCGATGTATGGGTGTCCATATTTCATTTAGCACTAGCATTATTGGGAGCGTCGATATATTCACAGATGGAAACTTCTCTAGGAGTTTTCAGAGACGTAGCACTAAAACTTTAAACAGAAACGGTTTCAAAATTTCTCTAAGCAGGAACTAAACATTTCAAGGAAAGCCTCATTTCACGTAAACAGTTTTGAGAAAGAAGTTCAAAATTCAACCGAATAGTGGAATTTTAAACCAGGAAGTTAATTTTTTTGACAAAAAAGATTAGTTTTCTACCAGGCAAGCCAAATTATCAACCAAATACTTGATTTTTTGTATAAAAAAGATATATTTTTAACGAAAAATAGAATAGTTACATTTATAGTAAAAATTAATTTTTAAATGATTTTTAAATTAATTAATTTTTAAATTTTTAAATCATTAATTTTTACAATATTGAATTCAGTATAAAATGCTTAAAATTTAAAGTCGAAATATGTTACATTTTTCTAAAAAAAGTGGAAAATTCAACCATAAATAAGTAATTTTCTACAAAAGAAAGATAAATATTCCACAAGAAAAATTAATTTCATAACAAATACTTGAATTTGCAACCGAATATTTTTATAGTAATTTGATAATAATTTTATAGTAATTTTTTTAAATAATATTAAACACAAAAAGATTAAAATCAAACCAAAGGAGCTGCAGTTTTAAACATATAGCTCATTCTAAACAGAAAAAACAAGTTTTTAGGAAAACAATTAAATTTCCGATAGAACATTAACTTCAAAGAAAATGTTTGAATTTTAAAGGAAATGACTTAATTTGCAACAAAATAGAATTTCAATCTATAAATATTAATTTTCAACTAAATGATCTGGTTTTCGAGCCAAGGCAAGAAGATTAATTATTTATAAAGTGTTAAATTTTTAATAAAAAAGATTAATTAAAAAAATATAAAACAATTGATATTTTACTAGAAAATATTTTAGTTTTAAATAAAACACAGTCAAATTTAACAAAAAATATGAATTCTTAAAGAAACATTTATTAGTTATATATCAGTTAAAAAATTCTTGAATTTTAGATAAAAAGCAGTTTACTTTTGTACTTTTCGCCATAAGGAATATAATTTTTACGAAGAGATATTTATTTTCAACCAAGTAAGATTTTTGGCTTAAGAGATTCAATTTTTCTTATACTTTATATAAAAAATTTTTCTCTTTCAACCAAATTGCTGAATTTTCATGAAAAGTCAAAAACGTTTAAATCTTCAATCCAAAAATTGAAATTTTTAAACAGAAATTCAATTTTCAATCAAATAGCTGATTTTTAAAATTAAAATAATCAGGTTTCACAAAACAATGGAATAGTTCAATTTTCAGTTCGAAAAATTAATGTTGAAATAAATAAAAAAAACGACTTTTCAACATAAATGTTATATCTTGAACCAATATTTAACAAAATAAATTAAAATTATTGTTATAATCATAGGAACTATTAAAATCAATGTTTAAAAAATTACTTAAGCTTTCAACTAAGTAGCAAAATTTAGAAACTAAAGATAAGTTCAAAACGAAACATTTTGTAGTTGAAATCTCAAGTGAAAACAATTTCCAGCAAAAAATGGAATAGTTCAATTTCAAGTAAAAATAATAATAATGCTTTAATAGAAAAACGAATTTTTTATAAAATAGTGAAATCGCAAACCAATTAAGTGAATTGTTATCAAAGTTGTTTAAATTTTAACCCCTTTGGGATTCGAACCCAGGACCTTTTGTTTTCCGGACTATTACTCTCGGAAGTAAGCGTTTCAGATTTATACATTTAAAACCTTACTTTATATAACGCTTCTTTGTCTCCTAAAAAATTGTCAAATCTAAGAAAAATGTAATAAGAAAGAAACAGAAAATCAAAAAACAACTTTTTGGTTTAAAATTCATCTCCTTGTTGGAATGTTGAACTCTTATCTTAAAATGTTTTTTTAAGATTCATCAATTCAGTTGACAATCTATCTCTTCAATTTTTAGTTAAAAATTGACATTTTCAATTAAAAATTCTTATTGTGAAAAATAAATAGACAATTAATTTCATTTGTTGAAAATTCATACTTTTTGATGAGAAATGCTACTAGTTAGCTGACCCTTAATTAGTTTTTAATGGGATGCAACTATTGTTTTAGAAAATCATCATTTTTGGCTCAATTTGACTGTTTTTGATTTCAAATTTAAATCTTTTTGTTTAAATATTAACTAATACATGTTTGGTTGAGAATTTATGTGTTTTGTATAAAAAATCGAATGTTTTATTTAAAGTTTTATTACTTTATATACAAATTTTTTTTTGGTTCAATATTAAGCTTTGTAGTTTAAACTTCAACGTAAATTAACATTTTTATAAAATCTCTTATTTTCATGGTAAAAAAGCAGCTATTTTGTAAAAAAAATTTGTATTTAGGGCTTGAAAATTGAACAACTAGGTACAAAATTATCTTCTTTATTTGTTTAAAATTGGTCTTTTTTGTTAGAAATCAATCATCTTTGTTGAAAATTTATCATTTTTGTGATTTTATTTATTATTATTATATTATTATTATTTATTATTATTATCATATTATATTTATTT
>NC_046661.1:102459403-102512991 GCF_010883055.1 Belonocnema kinseyi | reverse complement strand
TATTTTATTATTATTATTTATTATATTTATTTTATCATTTTAGTTGAAAATCCACCTATGTAGTTCAAAATTTATATGTATAAAAATTCGTATATTGATGAAAAATTAATCTTCTTGGTTCATAATTTATCTCTCTTAGCTTAAATAAAACCTTTCAGATAAAATTTAACTGTTCCACAAAAAAAAATTGTATTTTGGTTCAAAAATTCAACTACATTATAAGCCTTCTAATTTACGCTAAAACATTACACTGCTAATTAATAAAATAATTACAATGTACCTACATTTTTGGTCAAAGTGAAACAAACCACACAAAGAGGGTCTCTTCCAATTCCTTTACTAAATTACGTATCTCATCAATATTAGAATTGATCAAAGCTTATGATAATTATCTCAAACGATATGGGAAATGTTTAACATGGTCGCCAGTACCAGAGGTTGAAATGGAATTTACCACATGCAGTTGAATGAAAAACTAATATGGCTGACACAACCATTCCTCTTTGGAAATCCTTCCATACTCAAAGTTCCCTTTTTCATTTCATTTTATGATCCAAATTCTTCTTCTTTACAAAACAATATTTTTATGGCTGTGGCATTCATTCTACTAATTAGTATTACGAATATATTTAAGTTTTATGAGTAGGCAGTCAGTTCTAGTAATTTTTTTATTAGGATTTCTTCGTCAATCTTAAGTTACGTTAACAATATCAGGTTTCTTCTTTCTGAATTAAAAAATGGTACATCTTTATCTCTCTGGAAAGAAGTATTTCTATAGTGGAATAACGCTTGGAGCAAATCCGAGCATTGATTTCTGATAGAATGCTCGCCCTCTGGACGAAGGGGATGTCCTTCAATATTCAGTTATGTTAAACTAGCCATTGATCCGTGGACTCCGTACGGGCCACGTGCATACAATACGTAATGCTTGCTACCCTCTTGTGTATTTCTCACTGAGATAACCTACTAGCTACGTACATATCTTAGCAATAAAATAAAAATGTATTCCAAATATTTTAAATTATACTATTTACTTCCTTTCTACCACCAATCACACAATTTATAGGTCAATTTTCTTTTCTGTTTCGAATCTTATAATATTTGTTGTTTCATTTAATTTTTCAAGCATATGTAATTGTTGATAGGAATATGGAAATTTTAATAAGCCATAACCAACAGATTGGGTTCTAGCTTACAAAATATTTGCTACATATCCTCAAATTTAGCCGTGCCTAAATATTGCACATCCATCACATTTTGACAGCCCTACATTTTTGTATCGATAAATTTTTTTGGATGTCTGAATAGCCCTGAACGTTGCAGATCCTTAATTTTTCACATTCCTAAATTTTGTACATCTTTATATTTTGCGCATGCATGAATTTTGCACGTCTCTTAACTTTACACATTCCTGAAGCTTGCACATTTTTTTATTTTACATATTTCTAAATGTTAAACATTTATAAATTTTGAACATCTCTAAATTTTGCACATTTCTAAATTTGGCATATTCTTAAATTTTGAACATCCCTAAGTTTGCTAATTCCTGAATAGTGCACATCTCTGCTTTTCGGGCACCCTTAATTTTGTTTCTATCTGAAACTCTTTGCACCATGCATACCTTTAAATTTGCCGCATTTCTAAATGTTTCGCATCTTTAAATTTTTCAGATCCCTCAATTTCGCAAATCTCTAAATTTGGCATATCCTGACATTTGAAACATGAATAAAGGTGGAAATCCGTGAATATTGCAAATCCCTCAATTTATTACCTTACTGAATTTTTTAAATCTCCAGTTTGGCATGTTTCTAATTTCTCTCATTCCTGAATATAACACTTTAAGGTTTGCACATCCCTGAATAGTATACATTCCAGTACTTTTCACATCTCCAAATGTTCCGAATTCCTTAATTTAATACATGCCTGACATCTCAAATTTCTAAATATAGCATATTCTTCAATTTCGAACATTCCTTAGTTTTATCGTCTACAAATATTTTACGTCCCTTAAATTTTGCACATCCCTAATTGGTCGACACCCGTAAATTTGGTAAATTCTAGAATTTCCCAGATCCTAAATTTTCACATCCCATAATTTGGTATATCGCTAAACCTTCAAACAATTCACACCTTAGACATTGTTATCCCTAAATGTTGCACATCACTGAAATGTACACATTTAATTTTTCCACATTCCTGAATATTGCAAACCTTCGAAGTGTGCACATCCCTAACTGTTTGAAGTCTCTAAATTTGGTATATCCCCAAATGTTGTACATTTCTAAATTTGGATATTCTTTAATACAGCACATCCCTAGATTTGGTCCATCTCTGGATGTCTTTGCATAGTTCATACTTTAAGGTTTGCTCATCCCTGATTAGTATACATTCCAGCACATTTCACAACTCTAAATGTTCCACATTGCTCAATTTTATACATCCCAATTTAATTTTTATATCATATCCTTCAATTTGGAATATTCGTAAGTTTTACCGTCCGTAAATACTTCCTATCCCTTAAATTTGGCACATCCCTAATTGTTCGACATCCGTAAATTTGGTATAATCGACAATTTTTCAGAACCTGAATTCGATATCCCAAAATTCGGTGCATTTTTAAACCTTCGAACGGTGAAAACCTTAGACTTTTCTATCCCTTAATCTTGCACATCACTGAAATTGACACATTTAATTTTTCCACATTCCTGATTTTTGCAAATCTTCGAAGTGTGTACATCCCTGAATAGTATACATTTCAGTACTTTTCACACTTCTGAATATTTCATATTGCTCAATTTTGTACATTCCGGCGTTTTAAAATTTTCCAAATATAGAATATCCCCCAATTTAAAACATTTCTAAGTTTTATCGTTTCTAAATATTGCACATCCCTTAAATTTTGCACATCCCTAATTTTTTGACATCCTTAAATTTAATAAATTTTATAATTGTGCAGATCCTAAATTTGCATTTCAAAAATGTAATGCCTCTCTAAACTTTTAAACGGCGAACACCGTAGACTTTGCAAATACTGAAATATTGCACATCCCTGAATTTTTAACATCTCTAAAATTTGTACTTTTCAGAATTATGCACATCTCTAAAATTTTTACTTTTTTGAACTATGCACATTTCAAAATTTTGCAAATTCCTGAATTTTGCATTGTTTTGAATTGTTCACATCTTTAAATTTGGAATATTTCTAAATTTAAAACATTTCTAAATTTGCACATACGTGAATATTTTAACCTTAAAATCTTAAAATCTCTCAATTTTGCACGTCTGTAAATTGCATAGATCCCTGAACACAGCATTTCTTTGAATATAAAATAACCTAAAATTTAGCAGACCCCTGAATTTTACACATCTCTACATTTTTTAGTATTGCTGAATTTTGCACATCCTTATGTTTTGCGCATCGTTAAATTTTTTACATCTCTAAAATTCTTTTACTGCATCGGTAAATAATTTTTTTAAAGTAATTCTTAGAAATGAATAAAAACATTGTGGACACTTGTGTCAAGAAATTTAGAAGACGTGCTCAGAAAAGAATTTGATGAATCAACACAATTTTTTGTTCATTTAACCATGGAATATGGTTATCATACGGACAAAAAAATATTAGTTGTCCAAACAAAATTTTTTGATAGCTTTAACCAAAGCTTTCAGTAAATAACATTTTTCGCTGATTTACCAAAAAAAAATTTGTTGGGTTAATAATAAACATGTTGAATTTCCTATGTATGATTACAGTTGACCTTTCAACACCAAAATATGAATTTTAAACAAGTTAATTTTCAAAAAAATAGTAGAATTTTCAACCAAAAAGGATAATTTTTAACGAAATTGTTGTATTTTTAACTAAACACTTACATTTTTATTTTAGGAAGAATCAGTTTTTACTAAAATAGATGAATGTATAAATTCAAAAGACAAATTCACCAAAAAATAGTTGAATTCTCACCCAAAAAATATTTTAGCCAAAAAAACGAATGATATGAAAAAAGTCAAGAGAAGAAAAACTTTTTTTTTGAAAGCTCTGAAATATTGTTATAACTTTTTCCATTTTGTTGAAAAGTTGAAAAACCAAATGTAGATCGTACAATGAATAATGAAAAATAACAAATTCCATTTTAAGATCCAACTATACAAGATACGAAAAAAATTAATAAACTAAATTTAGGCGCCCTGAAAAGATCTAAATTTTTTATTAATCACTTTTCAATAGGACAAGAAGTTTTTGTTTTTATTCGTAAAAACTACAATAAAAATAAAAATAAATTAAATTTTTGGACTAACGACACAAGCTACAAATACAAAATAATAAGACAAAACTTGGTGACTTAAAAACAGCTCTAAATTTTTAATTAATTATGATTGTTTTAAAGAATAAGCATTTTTTTATATTCGTAAAAAAACAATAAAAATAAAAATTATTAATTTTTTGAGAAACGACACAAGCTATGAAAAAAATAAAAAGACCCATACAAAATTTTTATGAATAATTGTGATAGAAGACGTATTAGTGACTTTAATTGTAAAAATAACATTCAAAATAAAAAAAAATAAATTGCTTTTGAATAAATTTTTTTTTTATAACGACACAAGGTACGAACTAAAATTAACAAACAAGAGTTGTTCGCCCAAAAAGATCTATAAATTTGTTATTAATAAGTTCAAAGAGGACGAGTAGATTTTCTTTCAGTCGTCAAAAATAAGATTGAAAATAAAAAAATTAAATTTTTGGAAAATTGACACGAAAGATGAAGCCAATTAAAAGACAAAAGTTCTTTTAAACAAAAAATATCTACAAGTTTTTTATAAGCTCTGGTTACAAAAATATAAAGAAATATAAAAATTTACATTAAATATAAACAAATTCAATTTATGGAAAAATAACAAAATTTGCAATTAAATGTTTCACAATAATTTTTATCTTGTAAGAATGCGCACTTTTTAATAGCAATAAATTTCAACCTGATAAAATTGCGAAATTAGGCCCTCTGCAAATTTATTTATAAATTCGATCCGAAAAACAGGTTTTTACGGATATGTCTGCCTGTATGTCTGTATGTCTGTATGTATGTCTGTTTGTCTGTGAGCACGATTAACTGTGAATCATTATTGTGTTAGATTGGCCTTTGGTACACTCTTTTAGTGTTCTAAACTAAGGGTCAAGTTCGTTAGCAAGCCATTTTGGATAAAAATTCGAAAATTGAGTAAATTTTGAATATTTTTGAAACCACTTTTTTTTTAATTAAAAAATTCTCTAAACGAATATTTGTAGTATTAAAAAAGACGACCAGTTTATCCTAATGACTTTTTTCACAAAACCAAAAATTGTCAGAGTTATAGCATTTACAAAATTCCCAAGAAACACAAAAATTAACATTCAAAGCTAAATAACGCACTATATGAAAAAAGTCAAGAGAAGAAAAATGTTGATTTTGAATTTCCTACAAGATTATTATAACAACTGGTTGAAAACTGGAAAAACAATTTGAGAGACAAACTTGAGTGCGAAGCACGAGATACGTGATAAGAATATGTTCGTTAAAACCGAAGGAGTTTTAACGAAAGAGAATTCACAATCACCAAATTACTATTCTCGATTGTTCGACCTTTAGTTTTTTAAAAGTGAGCTGCGCGCATAGAGCGCTATGAGAATGTGCCCGCGAAGCTGGCAGATTTTTTAAAATGTTGTTGGCTTGCATCGTTTTTCACTCAGCAGGTTTCTGTGGCGCAAAGAATTAAATTCATAATAAATTTCTCTACAATTAATATTACTTATTGTTCATTTACGAATTTCCAAAAATGACTTACATGAATGAAGCCCCCCCCCCTCCCTTATCGTAAAAAATCGTAGCAAAATCTTTTGACTCCTACCTCTCCCTTGAACTGTCACATTATTTAATTATGGTCCCTTATAGGGATATGAATAAAAAATTGCAGGTTTTTTCGCGATGAAAAAATCAATTATAAAAATTCCATTTGAGAAAAGACTGTGTTTATAAGATATTGTGTTAAAATGAAAACAGTGGGCATAAATTCACAAGTTTTCGGCCTAAAGTTAGTTGACTCTGAGTTATACAATAGATTGCATATGTGTACTCTACAGCATTGTATGAGCTGTTCGACCACAAACCATAGAACGAGAGGTTAAAGTGTCCGTCACGTAGGTGCCTCTGAACTGTGATACACATATTATTCGAAGCGAAACGCTCCAGGTTCGCCAAAATTTATGTCTCTGTCAGAACGTAGCTGTGCTGTGGTCCCACAGGTTCCCTTCATGTGAACTAGAATCAATTTTAGAGTTTCAAGAAATTTACTTGCAACAGAATTCTCTGTAGTCTTAAATTTTCTTCTCAAATAGAAAATGGCATTCTCAATCTATTTATAATTTTGATTTTTTTTAAATGACAGGATTACCGAATTTTTTTTTGAGCAACAATTGTCTACAGAAAAAAAAAATACACTTATGTTAGTGTTTTTACTGTTACCTCCGAAACAGATACAGTCCACATTCTGAATCGTGCCGTTCTCACTAGTGGAGTTAATCTTAAAGCGAGCTCGATTGTTTTTGGCACAACATTTATCTGTTTGTTTAAAAATTTATGTTTTTAGTTGAAAACTCAACATTTTGGGATGAGAATTCTTGAATTTAAAAAAATCTTCTTTTCGGTAGTAAATTAATCTTTCTGTTTAAAAATTCATTCTGTTCAGTTGAAACTTCAACTTTGCTTTTTAGTTAAGAACTTTTGAATTTTATTGAAAATTCGATTTTTTTCGGCAGAAAATTAATCTTTCTGTTTCAAATGTTTTTTAAATTTAAAACTTCAACTTTTTGTTGAGAACTCTTAAATTTTATTAAAGATTCGTCTTTTTTGTAGCAAATTAATAATTTTCTTTCGAAGTTCATATCTTTTAGTTGAAAATTCAACCTTTGTTTAAAAATTTTTCGATTAAAATAAAAATGTGTCTTTTTCATAAGTTAGTTAATCTTTGTGTTTGGAAATTTATTTCCTTAGTTGAAAACTTTAACTTTTTTGTTGAGAATTTTTAAGCTTTATTAAAAATTGTGTTCTTTTTAGTAGAAAATTAATACTTCTGTTTGAAAATTAATTTTTTTTTGAAACTTTAACTTTTTGATCGGTAGTTCTTGAATTTGATTAAAAATTCGTCTTTTTTGGTAGAAAATTAATCTATTTGTTTCAAAATTCATCTGTTTAGTTGAAAAATCAACATTTCGGTTGAGAATTCTTCAACTTTGTCAACAAAATATTTTTCGATGGAGAATTACTTTATTTGGTTATAAAATTTATGGTTTTAGTTAAAAATTCAACTTTTTTGATTCAGAATTCTCAAATTATAATAAAAATTCGTCTTTTTGGAAGTAAGTCAAACTTTGTGTTTAAAACTTTATTTCTTCGTTGAAACTTCAACTTTTTGTTTGCGAATTATTAAATTTTATTAAAAATTCGTCTTTTTTGGTAGTAAATTAATTTCTCTGTTTAAAAGTTCATTTTGTTTAATTAAAACCTTACCTTTGCTTTTTGGTTCAGAATTCTTAAATTTTTTTTTAATTTGCCTTTTTGATATCAATATAATCTATTTTTTAAAAAATTTATTGTTTAATTGAAACAAACTTCTCGGTTGAAAATCTTTCACGTTAATTAAAAATTCAATTTGTTTGCTTAAGTAATCTTGAATTTGCTTAACAATTCGTCTTTTTTGGTAGTAAATCAATTAGTTTGTTTAAAATTTCATTTTGTTCAGTTAAAGCCTTACCTTTGGTTTTTGTTCAAAGTTCTTGCTTTTTTTTAAATTCGTGATTTTTGGTAGTAAATTAATGTTAATGTTTAAAAATCTATTTTTTAATTGAAGCACCAACTTTTTGGTGAAAAATTCTTAAATTTCAATCAAAATTCGCCTTCTTTGGTAAAAATATAATCTTTTCGTTTAAAGCTTGTTCTATAGTTAAAAATTCAACCTTTTTCGGTTAGGATTCTTGAATTTTATTAAAAGTTCGTCTTCTTTGGTAAAAAATTAATCATTTTGTTTGAAAAATGTTCTATAGTTAAAAATTCAAATTTTTTGGTTTTGTATTCTTGAATGTTGTTTAAAATTTGTCATTTTTTCTAGTAAAATTAAGCTTTTTGTTTGAAAATTTATGTTTTTACTTGAAAATTCAACTTTTTAGTTGAGAATTCTTGTTTTTTATTTTTTTAAATCGTCTTTTTGGAAGTAAATTATTCTTTTTATTTTAAAATTCATCTTTTTTATTTTAAAATTCAATATTTTCCTTAAAAATGTAACAACTAGTTAACTAGTTAAATCTTCAAGCAAATAGTAGACTTTTCAACAAAATTATTTGAACTTTAACAAAGACAATAGACTCGAAATAAACAATATAGTTTAAATTTATAGCAAATCGTTGGATGTTCAAGCTAAAAAGACGAATTTTATAAAAAGAAAAACAGTTGCATTTTCAACAAAAAAGTTAATTCACGACCTGAAAGTGAAATTTTCAATTAAAATGATATATTTTTTACAAAAAAAAAAAAGATTTTTTCACAAAATTGCGCAGTTATAATCCAAGTACTTCATTAAAAAAACTAATTTACAATAAAAAATGAAACAGTTAATGTTTCAACAACAAATAATTAAATTTTAAATCAAAGAAAGCGAATTTCTAAAAAAATAGTTGAATCCTTGACCAAATCTGACTTAGTTTCAAGCAACTAGTGGTATTTTTTGATAAAAGGGATACATCTTTAACCAACAAGTAATTTTCCACGAAAAAAGAAGAATTTTAAACATAATACATAAATTTTCAAACTGAAAAGATACATTTTGAAACAAAAAATAAATAATAAGAGTTTGAGTAAGAAAAATTTACTCTTACAAAAAAAATTAAAAAAAAAAAAGTACAATTTTCAGCCAAACAGATAATATTACAACCTACATGATCAATTTTACAGAAATCAGTTTAACATTTGACTAAAGATGTAAATTTTCAACCAAATGCTTATTCCTCAGCTAAGATAATTAATTTTCTGAAAAAAAGAGATAAATTATTCATTGACTATGTGGATATTCAACCAAGTGCTTGAATTTTCAACTAAAAAAAATAATTCTCAAACAAATAGTTAATGTGTAAACTACAAAAGATAAATTGTCAACTAAAAATATAATAGTTCGATTTTCAGATAAAAAAATTAATTTTCAACTAAAAATTGAACGACGTTTTCACAAAATAGTTAAATTTTCAACCAGAGAATTTTTGACAAATTAGTTCAACTTTCAATAATTTTTAAGAGATTATTTGCATTTTTAACAGAATAATTGAATTTTCGAGCTAATAGTAAAATGCCTAATCAAAAGAGTTCCATTCTGAACCAAAAATTCAAGTGTAGACTTTTGAATCACAAAAATTCAAATTTAAACGAAAAAATGAAAAAGGGTTAGTTTCTACCCTAGGTAGAAGTGGGTGGCTCAGATTCAGTGTCACATAGAGATTTAAAGTGGGTGGGGGGAATGTCACAACTTGTCACCGAAGGGAGGAGGGATAAGTTAAAACTCACTGAAGATAACGTCATCCAATATTTTGACGTTTCCTAACCTAAATTCTAGGTTTCCGACATAATAGAGACGAATTTGACAGACAATAAGCTATAACTTAAGCTGAAATATATTTGGCGAATGAATATCTCGAAAATGCACGACGCCGAATTGAAAGCCGTTGCCAAATGGGACGCAAATACAATGAGGCAAAGGAGACTCGGAGCTTGGCTCATGACTGTCTTTCTGATAAAAGCCAATAATCCAGCGAGCAATAGAAATCCCCCATCCGTTCCTTCTATTCGTTCTATCATATGTGTTTCCCGGCACATTCGCAAACACATCTCAACCTCATATACCCGGACTGAAACTCACCCAGTTTGTTTTCACAAGGCCAATATTACATCTCTCATATCATCATTCTAGGCAATTTGTTAATTACTAATCTACTATTGTTTCATATGGGATAAGAAACAAAGATTAATAAATTCAAATATTAATTTTCGTCCTTCAGAGAAATGTCTATCCAATTGAATTCAGATAAAAAAACAGTCCAACTAGGTGCCGCGCGCCTACAAAAAAGGGTTTTGTAGCCTATTAAGACGTTAATTGAAGGCTCGGAAAGCAGAACCGACGGAGCGTTCAAGCAGTAGGCAGGAGTGGGGAAAATGCCCCGAAAACGCTAAGGAAGCAAGAACCTTTCGTAGCGTTTTTTGTGCGTCATCCCTACTCCTACCTACAGCTCGAGCTCTCATTCGTTTCTCCTTTCCGAGCCTTCAATCAAGACGTTGAAACCTCTATTTCTTATACTTTTTATCCCTTCCCCCATATACTTTCCCCTCTCTTTCCCTCTGCATCATCCCTCACTTCACTATTCACATTCACTCCCTTACTGAACGTCTTCCTCCTCTTCTTTCCCTTCTCCACACGTCCTCATCTAACACTCACCTTCCCCTAGTTCCATTGACCAGCGATCACTTTTCCTCCCCTACTCATCCGCGCTATCAATTATCTCACCCTTCACTTCCTTTACTAGTTTCTCTCACGTATAATAATTTCACCCAGTTTTTCTTTACTTTCTCTAATTACCGTCCCCTTATTTTCCCTAAATTCAAAAAGTGTCGCATAGAATGGTGTCACAGGGGTTCAAACCTCCCGGTACGATACATTCCCTACCATGTTTCTTCACCTCTAATTCACCCATCGCAGTCACTCCCTTCCCGAACTTCTTGCTCCTTTATTTCCCTTCTCCACACTTCTCCAGCTAACACTCCCATTATGTTACTTTCAATCAATAAATAGGATCACCCATTCTAATTATTACCCTACCCTCGTTTTCCTTTTATTCCTCTACTTTTCCTTTCCTCCGTTTTTCCTATTTCCCCTTTCATTATTTACCCTAACTTCCCTTGTCCTCATTTCTTATTATTCCCCTCCCCTTGTTTCGTCTCATTTTCCCTACTGTTCGTTCATAATTCCCCCTACCTCCCGGCCCCTCATTTTAGCTCGCATCCCCTATCTCGCCGTCCACTATCTACACTCAATGAAGCTAATTCCTCTCCCCTCTTTTGCCCTTGTTTTTTTTATCATTTCTCTTTATTACTTCCCACCAATTCTCCTACTTTTCCTTCCCTCATTTTCACTGACCTGGCATTCTAGCACCCCCCTAATTTCCGATTACCTTACCTACCTTCCCTCTCTTTATTCCCCCTATTTCCCATTTATTTCCCCTTATTTCTCCTTCATTGCAAAAATTACGATCTGGATCTACGAAACCCTAAAAAATTAATTTTTAACAAAATAGTTGACTTATCAACCAAAATGATGAATTTTTTACTGATATCAATTAATTTGAAGATAAAATTAATGTATTTTCTACAAAATAGTTGAGTTTTTAACTTATAAAAGATATATTTTCAGGCAAAAATAAGCAGTTTTTTCAATTATTAAAAACAGCTTAATATTCAACTAGAAATTATATAGCTTTCTAAACAAAACACGTAATAGTTAATATTTCTACCACAGAAGGTTTGGCTTGAAATTAAAGACAGTTGAATGTACCCAAAAAAGATGAGCTGCCAAACCAAAATTAGCGTTACTAAACAATTTCCTAAAATTGATCCAAAATGTCATAAAATAGTAATATAAATTGGAATAGGTAATACGAAAATAGTTTTTTTTTAATTTAAATTTAATTTCAACCAAAAATAGAATAGTGACATTTTTTAAACAGAAAATTTATCCTCGAAACAAAAATTTAGCAAAACAGTTAAATTTTGAACCAAAAGTTGAAGTTTCTATTAAAATGATGAGAAATTTAAAAAAAATTTCTGGAAAAGAGTTTTAACAAAATATTTTAATTTTCAACATATAAGTCAATATTTTAACCGAGGAAATTAACCTTTGAATTTGATTTTCTACAAAAAAGCAAGAATCCTCTACTAAATATATGAATATTTAACTTTATAAGATCGATTTTTTAATGAAATTATCAATTTTCAACCGAAAATCGAATAGTTACATTTTCAGACACGAAAATTGATTTTTACCAAAGGGCTGGTTTTCAACTAGAATAGATAAATTTTTTTAAATAAATAGACTAATTAAATTTTCGTGAGAAAATTTATATTTCAACGAAGAATTTGCAATTTCAACCAAGAAGGATAAATTCTCAACCAATATGAAACACTTTGTACAAAAGGCGATACATTTTTAATAAAATATATGAATTTTCAACTAGAAAAGAGCAATGTTTCATTTATTTTTTTATCAAAATAGTTGAGCTTTGAACTAAAGAGAATGAATTTGCAACCAATAAGATACATTTCTACAAGAACAAAACAAATATTCACTAAAACATATAAACTTTCAACTAGTAAAAAATCGATGTTCTGTTTAAAATATAAATCTTAAGCTAAAAATTGAATGGTTAAATTTTGAGACAAGAAAATTTATTTTTTGACAAAAAGAAAAAATTTTTTTAATGAAATATTAACATCTTAAACCAAACAGCTGAATTTTCAATAAATGAGTTTAATATTCAATCAAATACTTAAATTTTGAGACGAGAAAATTAATTTTCGGTCGAAAAGAAAGAAATTTTTTAAATGAAATATTTACATTTTCAACCAAACAGCTGACTTTTTCAATAAATAAGTTCAATATTCTACCAAATACTTAATATTTCAACAAAAGGTAGACATTTAAATAAAGATGAATTTTTAACAAAATACTTAAATTTTCAACTGGAAAAGATACATTTTCATACGAAAATTGAATAGTTCAATTTTAAGTAAAAAAAATTTCTCAACCAAGGATTAGCACTTTTAACCAATGAGATTAACTTCTTGCATAACGACTAACTTTTAGCAAAATATATGAGTTTTTAAACAGAAAAGATAGATTTTCAATTTAAAATATACATTTTTAACCGAAAATCAAATAGTTACATTTTTAGACAAGAAAGCTTATTTTTAACCGAAGGAATGAATTTTCAATTAAAACAATGTATTTTTCCAAAGAAATTGAATTTTTACCAACAAGTTGATATTTTACTAAGAAGATGAATTTTCAAAAAAATTAATTGTATTTTTAATTTTTAAATATGTGTTTTTAAATAAAAATGGACTAGTTAAATCTTCAGTAAAAAATTATTTTTCAAGGCAGATTTTACACTTTTAACCAAAAAGGATCAATTTAACCCAAAATAATTAACTTTGTGCAAAAAGAGACATATTTCCAAGAAAATATATGGATTCTCAACTGGAAAAGATCGATGTTTCATTTTTTTTAGAAAAATATTTAAATCTTTAATCAGAAATGATGAATTTGCAACCAATGAGATAAATTTCTAAAAAAAAAACGAATTTTCTCTAAATTATATAAATTTTCAACTAAAAAAGATACAATTTTTATACAAAAATGGAATAGTTCAATTTTAAGTAAAAAAAGAAAATTATAAACCAAGGATTTTCTCTTTTAACGATTGAAAGTAACTTTTTACATGAACATTCAGCAAAATATATGAATTTTTAACTAGAAAAGATAGATTTTTTATTAAAAATCCATGTTTTCAACTGAGAATGGAATAGTTACATTTTTAAATCAGAAAATAAGTTCTAAAAAAAGGAACTAATTTCGAGCAAAATAGTTACATTTTCAACCAATTAACTTAATTTACGATTAAAATGATGAATTTTTAATCAAAAAACAGAGTTATTTAAACAAAAAATGGAATATAAAAGTTTGTTGTAAAAAAATTAATTTTTAACTAAAAATAAAATGGGTTTTCTGCTAAATAGTTAAATTGTCAACCATGTCTACCAAATAGTTTAGTCTTTAAGCAAAAGCATAAATTTTTAACAATTTAATTCAACTTTCAAGCTAATAGATACATTTTTGACCAAAAAGGAAAAAATAGTCTTTTTAAGAAATAAAAATTAACTTTTAACCAAGAATAACTGGGATCTGTTTTTGGATTTTAATTATTTTGTTCACATTCAACCGTTAAATGAGAAAAATGTGAATTTTCTTAAAAACAGGAAAAAATAAGAATGGTGTAAAAAAGGGGAAATAGACTCTTGCGCAAACTTTCTTAAAATTTATTTTCAGGAAATCTCAAATTGAGGAGTTCTGGACAAGAAGGCGATAGGCGTTCGAGAACGAGTAAAAGTATTGTCCAGGCTGTGACGTCAGGTATCAAAAGTGAAATTCGAAATTTAAAACCACCAAAAATATAGTTAGATAGCTCTTGAAAAATGAACCTGAGTCTCCATTTACAGTTTTTCTCTCGGGCTGCAAATTTTCCAGTAATTAAATAAAAACTTACTTTTTTTAAATTGAAAAAAACCATTTTTTTCACATTCAACTCGCTGTAAGTAATTCGTTTATAAACTAATTAACAAATTTCTTTTTGAGTTTTATTCGTGACACTCTAGCGGAGGCTACAGTATCCAAAAAGGGTCAAAAGTTAATTTTCTAATATTTTTTTTTTAATCCGAATGAAAAACCACGTTTTTAGACTTTCACATTAAAAAAGTATGCGAGGAAGTATGAGCTACGACAAACTTCAAACGAACGAATTTTCCGCCAATGTATTGGCCAACTTTTTGGAAAATCTCAATTCGATTTGATTTTTATTTCCATAATTACAGCGAGTTTATTAGGAGCTCGCGATGCGACACCAGAAGATTTTGCAGGGGACGCCGCGGGAACGCTGACTAGTGCGAGCGAGTGGACAAAACAAAGGATGGGCAAGGACGATGTTTCAGGCTTCAGGCGGCGTCCCCTAAAAAATCCCGTGGTATCGTGTCCGGAGCTCGTAATAAACTCGCTGTAATTATGGAACTAAAAATCAAATCGAATTGAGATTTTCCAAAAAGTTAACCAATATATTGGCGGAAAATTCGTTCGCTTGAAGTTTGTTGTAGCTCAAACTTCCTCGATCACTTTCTCAATGTGAAAGTCTAAAAACGTGGTTTTTCATTCGGATTAAAAAAATAAACATTAGATATTAACTTTTGACCCCTTTTGGACACTATAGCCTGGACTAGAGTGTCAAGAATAAAATTAAAAAAATAAATTTGTTAATTAGTTGATAAACGAATAACCTACGGCGAGTTTAATGTGAAAAAACATGGTTTTTTCAATTAAAAAAATATCAGTTTTTATATATTTACTGGAAAATTTGCAGCCCGAATGAAAAACTGTAAGTAGAGACTCAGGTTCATTTCTCTAGAGCTATCTAACTATATTTTTGTTTTTTTCAAATTTCGAATGTCTTTTTTGATACCTGACGTCACAGCCTGGACAATTCTTTTACACGTTCTCCAGCGCCTGTCGCTTTCTGGCAAAGAACTCCTCAATTGGTAACTTTGTACTTTATGGATGGCCCCTAATCTTTTAAGTTAACCTGCGGTCTAATTGGATAGTAAAATTTAATTATGATTATTTCCAATATTTAAATTCTGCATTTCTAAATGCTACAATTATAGGATTTTCAAATACATTTGTTTTGGATTTTGAATTGTTTAATTTTGACATTAATTAATTTAGAACCTGAAATTTTTTTGCCCACAAATGCCTTCGATCTAAAATTCCAAATAAAAAATTATTTTTCGGAAGACTATTTAAGTTGAGCAATACTCATAAAATTTAGATTATAGAGACATTACATGTTAAACTCTGTCAAAGAGAATACAGATGAAAGAGATTGAGAATTATTCCAACTGAGGAAGAAAGAAAGGAAAATTTCAGTCTTGGGGCAAACGGATGGTATGATCGAAATTCGATCCTAGGTAAAATAGAAGAAATGTTTATTTTCCGGAGCGCGCTTTTATAACGAATGTCCCGAGAAGAGATTCGGAGTGAGTAGACAAAAGCTCGATGAGAAATCTGAAAGACTCCTTAGTCCCGAATCTTCGATTCGTCTCTGCAGTGACTGCAGAGACAAACTTACAGAGACGAAACGATTATTTTTATTGATTTTTTTTTATTAAATAAATAAAAAATAAACAAAAGTTTAAAAATCGGCCATGAAGATTAAATGCGCAATTTTATTTGCTTTCATTAAATAAAATTTTCAATCGGATGATAATTAATTGTCTTCTGAAAATCAATTTGTCCATGGTCTTTTTTCTTGCAGCACTGAGTGATGGTCCGACAGACAGACGCTATCGCCAATACTCGTTTTTTAAATTCAGAAGGCCCCAAACCGTAGAGATGTGTCAAAAAACTGTGAGTTCAAATCTCGCAAAATTCTAATACTTTCTCAATCATAAATGGTGGAAATGTAATATAAATTCAAATAAAAGTTTTAACGAAAAATTAAAGTGACATTTTCAGTTTAAAAATCATCTTAAAACCTAAAAAAATCAAAGTTTCGAAAAATATTTTTATTTTCAAGCAAAAAAAGAATGAATTTTTAAACAAACAATTTAATTTACAAAACAATAATTTTCTACTGAAAATATAAATTCGAAATTTTTAAAATAAATTTCAAAACAACAAAAATTTGATTTTTAACAAAAAGATAAAGTAAATTAAATTGAACTATTTGCTTGAAAATTCAGTTTTTTGGTTAAAAATTAAAATATTTTGTTAAAATTTTGATTTTTCTTAAGTTAAAAAATAATTTTTACCTCAAAATGTAACCATTTAATTTTTCGTTAAAACTTTCATTCGAAATTCAATTACATTTTCGCCTTTTATGATTGCGAAAGTATTAGAAATTTGTGAAATTTTGGCGATGGCGTCTGTCTGTCGGTTCACAACACAGTGGTGCAAAACGTCCGTGGGCAAATTAATTTTCGGAAGACAATTATTATGCCAGCTTAACTTTTTTTTAAATAAAAGCTGATCAGAATTCGCATCGAACTGTCATGGCAGATTTTTTAATTTTTATCTTATTTTTTTTTTAATATCAAAAATGAAAAAAATAGAAATTTGAAGTATATCAGATTTGAAAAAATGCTTTGATTTAAACAAAAATACTTAGAGAGCTAAAAGAAAATATATGCAAAAAATATAAGCAATAATAATGAAAATGTTTAAAAAATTATTGAATTTGCTATAAACAAAGAAGTGAATGACAATGATTTCGTGGGGATAAGCGGCGATTTGTTCCTCAATTCGCACTCAATTTGAACAATTTATTGACAAACAGAAATTTTAGTGAAATTAATGAAGGTTAGTAAATAAGTCATTATTTTGAAAGCAATTTTTATAAATAAATATCCATGTTAGCTGTTTTTGATGGATCATATAAAGTTTATCCTATGGAATCGATCATATATTACTTGGAAATAAAATATAAGTATAATATTTGGTCACCAAATATAATTTCATAAATGTTTAAACTACCGTAATTAACTACTTGGCTATTTATAGAGGTACAAAATGGATCTTTGCGATGCATTTCACTGTAAATAACTAACTTCTAATTTTTTAGGAACACTTTAATGACAGTAAACAATTTTCTATTGCAAGCAAGAATTATTAAAACAAATTTGTATTATTTTATGTATTTATAAATGAAATACAGATTTTTTCACGGAATTAACATCTAGTTATTTAGAAATAATTTTTCGTTATAAAAGGATAGCATTTATTAATTGTTAAACCAAACTTAATTAACAAATTCATTATTTGGCTATTTTTTAACATTTAAACTTGCTTTTTTTTTGAGTAATCAACTGATCATAACACATTTTTAAACTTTTTTGATAGTTCGATAACGATCCACTATGTTTTATTTTATTAACAAGGTAGTAAATAAATTTTTCTCGGCTAATCCATTTCTGAACTAAAATTTTTTTCTAATGGAATATAATTAAAATGACTAAACAATAATACCTATACAATAAGTTGATGAAAATTGATGATTTATTAAAGAAACTTACTTTACTACTTGACTTTCTTTTACAGTTAACGGAACTGATCGGCTTATTTTGAAAATAACCTGTGGTGCCGATATTTTTTTTTCTTAGAATTAGTTTAATTTCATAATAATATTCCCACCTGTGAAATACTTGTAAAATGGTATTATATTCCGTATATGGTAATGCTGATTAAATTTCTAATAAAAATAAAAGTAGTGGATTGTTATCGAACTATTAAACAAAGTTTAAAAATGTGTTATTAACAGTTGATTACACAAAAAAAACAATTTTTAATGTTGAAAATTAGACAAATAATGCATTTGTTAATTAAGTTTGGTAAAACAGTTATTAAATGTTATCGATTTATAGCAAAAAAGCATTGCTGAATACCTAGCTGTTAATTCCGTGAAAAACTCTGTATTTTATTCGTAAATACATAAAATGATAAAAATTTGTTTATACAGTTGTTATTCACAATATAAGTTGTCCATTGTATTAAAAACGATTTTTAAAACGTAGAGGTAGGTTATTTACAGTTCATTTCATGGAAAAAATTATGGTTGTACTTCCAGAAATAGCCAAATAGAGCATTTGTTAATTAAGGTAGTTTAAACAATTAATTATTTTTATATCATGGCTAAATATTACACTTGGGTTTTATTTACAAGTGATATCTGATCGATTTCGTACGAAAAACTTTATGCATTTAACTAAAAATACCTGATTTGGATATTTGTTTATAAAAATTGATTTAGAAATAACAAATTATTTATTAGCTTTTATTAATTCAACTAAAAAACTGTATACTTCAAAAGTCAATTTTGTTTTTATTTTTGTTAGTAAATAAATCAGAAAATAAACCAAATTTTAAACATGGGCCATGACAGTTCGGTCCGAAATTTTATTAGCTTTCAATTAAAAATAATTTGATCTGATAATAATTTTCTTCTGGAAATCAATTCGCCTACGGATGTTTTTTTCTCCCACTCAACAAATACTGGTTGAACGGACCGGAATTCTGGTGAATTCAACAATAATATAATTTAAAATAAGCCCTTTTAGGTACCTTAAATTTTCGTTATCAGCCAAACTTCTCTTAAGAAGATATATTTTCAATACGTAAATTACCGGGTTGAATAAATGACCGGATTTTTCATCAAAGAAATGGTTAGTTATGTTAACTGTTTACTTGTTTAAAATATGGCAAAGCTATTTTTTTAGCGGATTCTGCTATTTTCTTTTTTGTCACACAAATTCTATTATTTGTGGTAACTATTTAATTAGTACCAGCAACTGAAAAAATGGTGGCTATAAATAATAAAATATTAGTATCATATCTTGCAAAATAAATTTTTGTGTTACACGTGGACAAAAAGTATTTTTGAAGCTTCAAATCAGAAATCACTTTGTCGATGTCTTTAGAACGATTAAACATTAAAGGGTTAGAAAAATTAAAATTCCTTAATTTTGACGGTAAGATGAACTTGAATGTTATTTTATACTAAGTAAGTGATATGGTACCCCTCAATAACTCTTATCATCTCTAAGATTTCTATAAATTCAAGATAAAATTAGAGTTTTGAATTTAAAATTTTTCATCTTAAAAATTGTAAATTCGCAAATATTTGTTTTTTTATTTTCTTAATTTTTGATTACTCAATCAGTAATGATAATAATTTTCTACAGTTTAGTTTTTTTTAACCAGATAAAAATAATTCTAAATGTGCAGTTCTTAATGGTTCTTTACTATTAATAAACTTCTACGGATATTAAGTTTAAATTTAATTAGTTTTCAAGGTTTTCGATTTTTAAATTCCACTATTTATAAAAAAGCATTTACTATGAGTCCCTCAAATTGAGAAGAGTAAAACTTAAAAATATAAAACACTGAAAATCCTATATTAAAATTCCTTTGATTTTATAAAATTCTTTTTGATACCCCTTGAAATATTAGAAAATCACTTCAAATCTTTACTAACCGTTGAAACCCAATAAAATCCCTGAAAAATCCTAGAAAATTCCATGAAATCTGATGATATCTCATAAAATCCTGGAAAATTTATTGAAATACCTAGAGAGATTTTAAAATTCTTCAAAATCATTGAAATCCTCGGATAATCAAAATTCTTAGAGATTTCTTAAAACTTTTGTAATATCTTGTAAATACCTAGGAATCTTTGGAATCTTTTGTAATTTTTTTAAGTCTTGAAAACTTTCTGGAAATCTTTTGAAATATTTTAAAATCTTTAAAGTCTTTTAGAATCCCTTTATATTCTCAAAATTTATTATTTTATTATTATTATTAGAATTATTCAAATCTTGAAAAGTGTGACAAAATTTTTTGAAAAATATTTTACGTACTTGAATAATCTTGGAAATCTTCTTAAATTTCTTGGAAAATTTTTCAATATCCTAAAATCATATAAATCCTGTGAAATTATCTTAAATCTTGCGAATTAAGGATATTTGAAAATATCTTTAAATCATTAAATTCCTATGAAATTCCTTCATTTTCACAAAATTCTTTGCAATTTATACAAACATAACATTTTTATCATTTTCATATTCATATTCAAATCCGTTGAAAATAAAATCGAAGCATACCATAATAATGGCTTGAAATCTTTAAAATCTTTAACATTCTCTAAACTCTCGCGAAATTGAAGAATAAATAAAAAAATGTAAAACTTTAATAATTATATCATTTCAAAGTAATTTTAAGCTAGAAAAATGGATTTATACATTAAAATGGGGTTGGAAATATTTTCAAATATCCACTTTAAAATTTATTTTAAAAAAATAATTTAAAAATGTTTCATGAGCCTGATGATAATTTTATTATATCTTAATTTTAATTTGTCCTAACATTTTTGATTACCCTTGAAAAGTAAAAAACGCTTAAAACCTTTTAAAATGCTTATAAAGCTTATCAATTTTGTGTTCACACCTTTAAAAATCTAGATTGTGTTTACAAAGTTATGAAATCCTTTTACGTTTTAAATTAATTTAGAATCTTTTTAAAATTTCTACATATATTTTTAACGAACTTGATTATTTTCCAAATAAATCATTGTCCGATTGTCGTTTATTAAACAAAATAAAATTCTTAAAACTCTTTTTGAATATTTTCTTGAAATTAACTTTTTAAAATGAAAATTCATTTGAAATTTCTCCAGAAAGCTTAAGAATTTTCTGTGTTTTCCTCAAACTTTTACAGATCCTTATAAAGCTTAAAATTTGTATTTTGAATTCTTGAAAAAACTCAATTTAGTTTTTCATTTTTTTAAAACCCTTTTCAGTGTTAAATTAAGTTTCTATTTTTGCAAAATTTGTAAATATCTCATAAACTAACACAATTTTTTTCCAAATTAACAGTTGTTATTTATATATCAAAATTCAATAATTTTACTCAATTATTAAATATTTGTTAAACAGAACAGTAAAAATTGTAAAGTTAAAAGTTTTAATGTAATAATTGTTTGGGTTTTAATATTTGATTTATAATTGCTTATTTTAAATGAAAATCAAAATATTGCAAAATATTCAAAGAAATATTTGAATAGGATTTGGAATTGAATAAGAGCGTTCAATTAAGAATACATTAATTTGACATTCTTTCAGACTTAAGAATAGTTTATAAGTTTTGAATCCAACGTTTACATTTGTTTAAGGACAGAGGATTTCAAATTTAAATATTTTTATTCTTAACGTTAAAATCTGTACCCTGCTTAATTCGAAACAGATTCAAAATCTTAATGACAAATATTTTATTGCTTAATTTTCAGAAATCCAGTCTCAGAACAATGTGATTTATTATTATAGTAATTTTATAAGATTCTATAAGTACTTTTTGTTGAAATGCATATTTTTGTGTTACAATTGATATTTTTAAATTAAAATTTAAACACTTATACAATAAACTACCAGTATTTGCAACATAATTTTAATTACAGTTTTCCAATATTTCAACATTGATGAAATCTTGTATTTTTTTGTAAATATTTATCATTGTTTACATAATAATTAACGCAAAATTAAAAGTCTTTCTATGACGTTATACAGCTGAACTAAAAACATATAAAATTCTGTAGTTTTCTGTAATACATTGTAGCTTTTTACAACAAAGTATGAAAAATAATAATGAAAATTTGTACGAAAATTTGTTAAAAGATTTATAACATTTTTAAACGATTTGACGGAGTTTTAAAATACTATAAAGAATTCCATGGATTGTGAAATATATTACGTGTTAGAAAAAATAATGCAAATAAAGACATAATTTATTTAACAGCATAACAATTATAATTTGAACAGTTAAAACATTTCATTTTTAGCATATCTAAAAGAAAATATAATTAGAAAGGGGAAATTCAATTTTTATATTAAATATATTTTAATAATAAGTTAAACTTTTTAAATAAAATATATCCTAAAATATAAAAATATTTGTTTTTGTTCTAATCTATTTAAAAACAATACTTCTTGAGAATACTGAGAAAATAAAGGAGTACGAAGCATATAACTGATCAAATATTGACTCGCTCTACTGAATTCAGACTTTACTACTTAAGAAGAAAAGGAGATTGTTTTTCGTGAATTTTATATTTACAAATGTTTTCATCTGTTAATAACAATTTTAAGATGATAACAAAAGTTTAAAAACATACAAGATAAACAGGGATAAAACAGTTATAGTTAAAAAATTTAAAAAGGTCTTAAATTTTATCCTTCCTGGTGAAAATAATATGTCATTATATTTCTAAATGGGATCCAAAAGTCTAGTAAATATGGGCGTCCTATAAAAAACGGTCAGAAGCAAATTTTTAAATCTCATTTAAGGGGACACTATTGTTTATTAAACATTTTATATAACTTTCGTCAGTTTTCTAAAAATTTGCTTCATTTATTGTCAATGTTATTTTTCACGTTGAACACAAATACTACTCGCCCTATCAAAAAGTAAAAGAAAGTAAATTTTTGAACCGTTTTTTGGCAAATAATTTTCGTTTATTCATTTTTTTCGGGTCATGTTCCTTTTTCCGAAACAATTTATTTACATATTTGTTATTTTGACGAAAAAAACAAATAAACTCTGTTCATCCAATATTGACCATTTTGAAAGAAATGTACAAAAACTCCTTTCTTTTCTCACGCTGCAAAGTGAACCGTTATTTGGAATGGTAATCGTAAAATGAATCTGTGAAATCTCTCTGATTTTCGGCGATATATCACTTTTTAAAAAAGCCAGAAGTGTGTCACTAACAGCAAGTGAGATTTCACTGATTCACTCAGTGGAATTTCGTCACTGGTTTAATTAGTGGGGTTCATTATTTTAAGCGGTAAAGTTCACTGTCTTAATCAGTACTAGTCACTAGTGTAATCAGTGAGTTTCACTGGCTTAAGCAATGAGTTCCGCTGCTTAAGCAGTAGCATTCACTGCTTTAGGCAGTGAGGTTCACTATCTAGAGCAGTACGGTTCACTGGGTTAATCAACCAGGTTCACTGGTTTAATCAATGAGTTTCACTGGCTTGAGCAGTACGGTTTACTGGTTTAATCAGCTTGTCTTACTGCTTTTATCAGGAACGTACTTTGACTTCAGAAGTGAGGTTCACTGATTAAAGCAGTAACGTTCACTGGTTTAAACAGTGGCGTTCCCTGGTTTGAGCAGCACGGTTCTCTGATTTAAGCAATAAGGTTCATTAGTTAAAACAGTCATATTCACTGGTTTAAGCAATGAGGTTCATTAGTTAAAACAGGCATGGTCACTGGTTTAAGCAATGAGGTTCACTAGTTTAAGTAGTGAGGTTCACTAGTTTAAGCAGCCAGGTAGGTTCACTGGTTTAAACAGTATAGATCGCTTGTTCATTTGGCGCACTTCAATGGTTTAATCAGTAAGGTTCACGGATTTGATCCGTGAGGTTCACTTGTTTAATCTGTGAGGTTCACTAGTTTAAGCAGTACGAGTAGCTAACACAGCCACACAAAAAAGTGTGCGGATCTGGTAACAAGACACACGTATTTCTATGGATTTTGGGGTGCTGAATTCAAATTCGGTATCAAAAATCAACCATCACGTCATGGTTAAGCCATAACCTCAAAAAATAACGAAAAATCATGCACTGAGGCAAATAAATTTCAAAATAATGCCAGTGATGCAAATTTGCACTTCAAAACATGTCGCAACTGTGAAGGACCAACCCTTGTCTGATATAAACTTATTTAACATCACTTTACCCAACAGAACCTGACCTCACCTAACCTGAATTAACAGAAATTTATTGAACTACACGTAAAGCTCTGAAATCATATTTTCCCAGTAGCAAATGTGTGCTACATCGAATGGGTCAACTCGAGCCTAACCTAGAAATAAATCTAACCTAGCCTAACCTAACCGAACCTAACCTAACCTCATGAAACATAATTAAACTGATTGTGTTGTCCCGTTGTGTTTGCGGTACCGTTTCCTTCAGCTTCGGCTTAACCTACAGAGAGGTTTAACCTATCCTAACCTAACAAAACCTGACCTAACCTAACCGATTACGCTGGCAACCCTGTTCTTGCGTACTTTCATATTTTGCCATTAATAGCAGTAAACGTCTGGAGTTTCGTAACCGCTTGTTGCTAGCATTATTCGCCTGTGTCTGTAACCAGGGCACCTCCACGTGGTGGCGGTGGGCAACGGATCCATATTGGCTGAGTCCCTGGGTAAACGGCGTTCATGCCGTCATGGCAGACACAGGTATAAAGTGTATTACGATGCAGGGAAAACCCCCAGTATCGGCGTCTGGTCAGGGTGGGAAAGCGGCCTCTGCGACGTCGTCATCATGCAACCGTAGCTTTTCATCAATGGATCACTTGGTTGGTGTAGAGTCTCATGCTACAAGGAAAAAAACCGCGAGCATTTTAAATCGCATGCCTGCAAGAATAGCTCAGATTCATTCTGGTACATTTGCAGTAAATATGATGTGAGCAGTATGCTTAAATCAATCGACGAGGAAGTGAAAAGTCTTTACGAAAAGTGTTTTGACCGTGAATTGCTGCACCAAGAAACAAAATGGGTTCCTCACGTCATTTGCAATTCCTGCAGACTTATGTTGTATCGTCTAAAAAATTCAAACAACGAAAAGTACCGCACGTACTCTACACCAACCACAAGGAAAAACCTGTTATTGCGAAGGGCTGCACGCCAGACTGATTTAAGCGCTTTAGAAGATGATAGAATGGAAGTTGAAAGTCAACGTCTTGGAGACGGTAGTGAAACCAGTGATCGAACAGAAAATAGTTCAGATGATTCCGATGAAAATTACGAAAAAGATTACGAATATGGCGTGCATAAAATGAAATTGAAGGTTTCAATACTAGTGTCCCAACTAGAACTGAATGATTTTATTAAAGATCTTGGATTACCTAAAGACGGCGCTGAATTTGCCGCTTCGTTTCTAAAAAGAAGAAATATTCTAGAGCCAAAGACAAAAGTTTCATTCTATCGCGACAGGGACAAAGAATTCAGAAAGTTTTTCTTTGAAGACGAAGAAACCTCTTTAGTGTACTGCACTGACGTTAACGGACTAATGAACCACTTAAAGAAAAATGTATACAGAGACGAAGAATGGCGACTTTTTACTGATTCGTCAAAACGCAGCATTAAGGCTTTTTTACTGCATAACACGAATACTTACGCTCCTATCCCTATAGCTCACTCAACGGTCATCAAAGAAGAATATAACAATGTTAAAATGCTTCTTAAAAAAGTTAATTACACGAATCACAAATAACAAATATGTGGTGATCTCAAAATCATAACAATGATATTAGGCCAACAATCGGGTTTCACGAGAGAGCCATTCTTTATATGCCTGTGGAATAGCAGAGATCGAGCCAATCATTACAGCGAAAAACATTGGCCTTTAAGAGATTCATTCAACCCTGGTTCTCATAATATCATCAACCAAAACCTCGTTGATGCAGAAAAATTTTTACTACCACCCCTCCACATAAAGCCTGGGCTCATAAAGCAATTTTTCAAGGCGTTAGACAAAGATGGAGAATGCTATAAGTATATATCCCTTACATTCCCTAATGTTTCAAACGCTATATTGAAAGAAGGAGTCTTTGATGGACCACAGATTTGAATATTGACAAGAGATACTAATTTCGTGAGCCACATGACGAAAATTGAAATAGACGCTTGGGAAAGTTTTAAAGCAGTAAACGCAAATTTCCTCGGTAAAAAAAAAGTCCAGCCTACGAGAATATTGTTGCGAAAATGATAAGAAACTACAAAAAGTTAGACTACTTGATGTGTTTAAAACTTCACTTTCTAGATTCTCATCTGGATAAGTTTCCAGAAAATGTTGGTGATTTCAGCGAAGAACAAGGGGAACGTTTTCATCAAGACATAAAAGTAATGGAACAACGATATCAGGGTAGTGGGGCGAGGTCATGATGGCTGATTTTTGCTGCAGGTTGAAAAGGGAAACGAATGTAGGTCTTAAACGTAAGCGTAACCCTTTGCATCGTTCCTTCGAAGAAAAAAGGACACATTATAGCAGGCAGAAAATAGACTGAAGTAGGTCTATAAATCAATTTAATTACGATAAAAAGCAAGATAAAATGTAAACACGAAAGATGATATAAATATATCCTTAAAGTCTAAGAAAAGCAGAGAGAAAAAAATTTGGAATAAAACTCTTATTCATTTGCATGTTCAAATTACACCTCTACATTTTAATTGATACAAACATTGTCAGGTTTATTGAAATAAGGTCAATTCTACTTGCAGTTCTGAGTTTCTTCAAATGAGTAATGTGCGTGTAAACTTTTAGCCACCTGTAGTACAATGAAATGAATTTTATTGTGTTACAACGAGAACACTTAAGTTGTGTTGCGTTAAGCAAAATTTCGTTAGCTTCTGTTAAGTTAGATTCATTTGTAGGTTAAGATCGAGTTAACCTATTAAATATAGCACACATTTAAGACTGAGAACCGTACGCTTACATAGCTACACGTGTGGTTGAATTTAATTCGGCTAGGTCAGGTTTGGTCAGGTTTTGTTAGGTTAGGATAGGTTAAACTTCTATGTAGGTTAAGCCGAAACTGAATATAACGGTACTACAAACACAAAGGGACAACACAATGGGTTTAATTGTGTTACGTAAAGTTAAGTTAAATTAGGTTAGGTTAGGTTAGGTCAGGTTTTCTTAGGTTAGGATAGGTTTGACCTCTTTGCAGGTTAAGCCCAAGCTGACTCAAACGTTACCGCAAACACAACAGGAAAACACAATCAGTTTAATTGTGTTTCGTGAGGTTAGGTTAGGTTAGGCTAGGTTAGATTAATTTCTAGGTTAGGCTCGAGTTGACTCGTTCGATGTAGCACACATTTGCTGCTGGGAAAATATGCTTCTAGAGCTTTACGTGTAGTTTAATAAATTTCTGTTAATTCAGGTTAGGTGAGGTCTGGTTCTGTTAGGTAAAGTTATGTTAAATAAGTTGATATCTGGCACACTGATTCGAAAAGTTACAATGTCATTGGTTCACCTTAAGAAAAAAATGTTCTCCCATAAATTAAATTTGTAAGCGGACATTGAGTGAGACTACATTTTAGACGATATCAGAATGTTTTATTTTAAAAGCATATATTTTTAATTGAGTTTCTGTGAAAAGAGCCAAGTTTTATGAGTCCAAAAAGCTTTTTGTAGTTGGTCGACTGTCTCCGAACTCGAGAGTGATTTCAACATGAGGCATTAATGCATTTTGGCGTTGGGCGATAAACTTTTTAGCGATTCTGCGGCAATTCCCGTTAGCGGATTTAAACTGCTAGGTATGGAACGAGGTTGAACTGGCTCGCAATTAATTTCGTGGCCTGACCAGTCTACGACTCTGTGCTATCTCTCCCCCCCCCCCCATGACTTTATTTTTTCCTATTTTGTGCGTTTTAATGCTTCCGCCCATGAGAAATTTCTGTAGATTCGGGAGAAAGTTTTATCGTGATTAGCAAAATTCAGATTGGTCTTATAAAAAAAAGCGTTTATTTGAAATTATAGAATTTTTGAAATTTTTAATTTAGACCTTTCCAGATATGGCAAGAAGTACGCTTCCTCAACTTTTTTCACATTCCTTCAATTTTTTAATCATAATTTTCAGAATAGGTACCGGTTTTTTTGGTTTATAAGAGATTTTTAGATCCTGAATAAGTATCAAAACATAAACATGCAATAATTATTAACTGAAAGAATACCCTAAATAAACAAGTGCGTTTTCCAAGAGAAATATATTTTCTACTTATATATTTTGAAAATCAAAACATCCATTTTTTATGACCTCAATACGCCCTAAATTTTTTTTTATCATTTTTGCAGAATTTTTTACTATGTTTAGTTATTTTTTCTTGTTTGAACTAAAAATTTGTTTTCCTCATCAAATTTTCAGAATTAAAGATTACAAGGCATTTCAAAATACTTTACGATTATTTAAAATATTTCAGAAAGGATTCAAATATTTAAAGAATTTAAAACGATTTCTGAGGTATTTTAAAGAATTTGGAAAGATCTCCGTGATTTCAAAAGATATGACATAAATTTCGATATTTCAGAGATTTCACGAAGTTTTGCCAAAGATTTCATGGATTTCTGAAAGTTTTAAACATTTTTACAATGATTTTAAATATTTCAGAAAGATTTCACACAGTTTGAAAGAATTTTTTTAATGATTAAAAATATTTTGAAAGATTTAAAAAAAAATCAGGAATATTTGAAAGATTTCAAAAAATTCAAAAGAATTTACAAATATTTAAGTATATTTTAAAGTGTTAAAAGAGATTGCTTGTTTTTTTTCGAAGATTTCAAAAAATTTTAACAGGATTTCAAACCATTTCAAACGAATTCACAAAAATTTTAAAAGGTGTTAAAGATATCACAAATATTTTAATATTCCGAAAAAATTTCAAAAATTTAAAACCATTTCCATAGATATTTTAAACTTCTGAAAATTTAAAAATATTTCTCAAAGGTTTGAAATAACATTTTTCAAAGATATAAAATATCTCAAAAGATATTATATAATTCATAAACATTACAAATGTACCATATTCTCAAAAATCTTGAAAAAAATGGATAACATCTTCAAATATTTAAGAAACATTTCAAATAATTTCAAAAGAATTCAAAAATAGGTTTCAAAGATTTCAAAACCTTTATAAATATTTTTCAGAAATTTGAAGGAATTTAAAAGATCTGTTAAAAATTTTGAAAAATTTCTGATTTTTATAAAGTTACAATTTTTTTATCTCACAAAGATTTCAACGATTTAAAAATATGTGTCAGAAATTTTAAAGATTTAAAAAGAAATCACTAAGATTTCCAACATTTACGAAAGGTTTCAAAGGTTCCAAAACATTTCGAAAGATCTTTTTAAATTCCTAAAGAACTCACAAAGATTTAGAAGATTTCATGAAGATTTCAAGAATTTAAAAATAATTTCAAATATTCTAATATTTCTCAAATACTTGAAAAACTTTAAATGATCTGGAAAGATTTTGAACAGTTTCACAATGGTAATGCGAAAAAACAAGAATGAGTGAAAATAGTAATTCAGAAAAAATAATGGTCTATGATAAGTCGGAAAAATAAAAATCTGGCCTAATGGAAATTCTTATACATTAAAAGTAATCTAAATTATAATTTGCAAATATAAAAAGTAGATCAAACAGCAATCGGGAAGCATTCACACAAGGGTAAATTTGTTTTTACTTCATTTTGATTTTTGATCAAATAAAAAATTCAGAAAAAGAAAATTCTCATGATTCTCGTTCTTGGGAACCAAAAATCTGTTTAAAAAAATGGCGCACATAGCATTCTATATGTAGAAGGTCTAAGGAAAAGTGGCCGTTTAAATAATACGTAATGCTTTTTCTATAGTAAGTATATTTAACTTGAACATTAACGTAACACTCAAGATCCCACGCAAATACTTTTCCTTCTATACTCCCCTCATTGCGCACACATCCCCTCTTTTCCCATTATGCCCCTCCTAACACTTTACCTACTATCCTCCTTTCTTCCCCTTCCTTCCTTACTTCCACTCTAAAAACCTCACGTATTAATGTGGGAGTGTGAGTAGGTTACGCACGAAGGAGGGAAAACTCGGAAAGGTATTTATAATATTTGGGTCTGATATTTTTTGGGAGAAGGGTGTACTTATCTGGGAGGGGGCAGAGTAGAGTGAAGCCGAAGTAGGGGGGTACAAAACAAAAACGGTATTCCCAAAGAATTCGGAAAGAAATGTAAACCTTTTTGCCTGAGAGGTTAAAGTTAATCCCCTAACAAAGAGTTGTAATTGAGGCAGAGAAAAGGATAGGGTGCGGGAGGAGGGGAGATACTCTCTTATATATTACGAGCA
Source organism: Belonocnema kinseyi (assembly GCF_010883055.1). Classification (NCBI taxonomy): domain Eukaryota; kingdom Metazoa; phylum Arthropoda; class Insecta; order Hymenoptera; family Cynipidae; genus Belonocnema; species Belonocnema kinseyi. The sequence continues at coordinate 102,482,655 of NC_046661.1, read as the reverse complement.
CTTTGCAGTTCTTTAGTTGCTCTGCTCAGCTATTAAAGCTTGCTCGACCCATTCCCGCGGGTTAAGTCGGCGACAGACACGATTCTAATTAAACCGGCCACCCACTTCCTCCTCCCCCCACCCCTGTCCCGCTTCCCCCTACCATGCAACCTCCATCCCGACCTTACGGTTATTGTTGTAATTATCGTCGACGCGTGCAGTCGCAGTTCGCCGAGCTGTTGTTCCTGTTGTTGTTCTTGTTACAAAACTTGCTATCCGGATCCGCGGAAGAAGTCATGCCACCCCCTTGAGCCTCTCAGTAGCGTCGTGACGCTTAGCGGCTTCTATTGCAAGTCTGCGTGCCACCACACTACCTAGCTTCGTGTTGCTGCCAACTGGGTTTAGTGCGCCTCTACCGAGACTAATATGATTTTGGTTATTTAGGGCAAACTGTGCTAGAGTAGTGCACATAAATTTTGTAAAAGTTTTACATAATTTATGGTAAATTTAATGAGAATATTAATTCACGCTGTGAGAATACGGAATCATTTATTTAAATGTCTGTCTTGGAATCGCATATCAAATCCATTATTTAGTTAATGTAATAGTTGAAAAAAACATTTTGAGTTGCGTTTCCTAACCTCTCTTTTTTTCCGAATAGCTTCTGGTAAACAAAGCACGCTCAGTTTTTATTAACTGACATTTATTTCCTTTCATATCTAGATTAAATTTCTTCTAGTTTTATTGACTCATTTCGTGTACTCCTCCTTCCTCAAGCACACTTCCTATCTCGTTACTACCCCCACCACTACTTTCCATCTTGATACTCCCCCCACCCTCACTCCCTCTCCCATTCTTAATCTCATCTCTCGGGAAAATAGAATGACAGAAAAACAGACGCACGAAGGAACATCCGATCGAAACCATAAGGGGCTAAGAAACTTCTAAAAACTGGAACCTCCATTTCATCCCCTGAATTCAAAAAGTTTTAAGAAATAATCCACTGGTTCTAGGAAGTCTTATGCCATTCAAAAGCGAAAGAATTAACTACGTAAATCTAAAACATTACTTTTTGAAGAAAAAAAACAACTTATTTCACGAGCCAGATACGGTTAGCCTCAATGAGCCTCAACTCAAAGGTGTTAGAAACATTTTTTGTTGTCGTAGTTCTTACGAAGGTCAAAAAGAAAAAAAATGCTCAACCTACTTTTGATAAGAAATAAAGGGAGGGTAGTAGGGGAAGCAAGGAGAACTGAGGGGATGGAAATCAGAAGTGTGTATGGAAATGCGAGGATGGGGACAAGAAGAAGTAAGGCGAAATGAGAGATAGGAAAGTGACGGGAAATTATGGAAGTGAGTATCAGGAAAACCAGGGAAATAAGGAAAGGCGAATGAGGGGAACTGTTTAGATATTAGGAGAAGGAGAGAAAGTAAGAGAAAATGGCGAAGGTGAAATAGAAGAATAGACGGAAAATGATAAGAGTAGAAGTAGAGGAAATGAGGAAAGTAGTATTAGGGGAAGTAGGGGAAAAGGAGGAAGGGGAAGTGAGAGAAGTGAGAAAAATAAGGGAATAGGGAAAATTATTATAAATTAGGGAAGCTTATTGTTAGCTGGGAAGGCCAGGAGAGAGAAAGGAAGAACAAGTTGGTAAAGTGAGAAAAGGGAAAGCATAAAAGTGGGATGTTTGGACAACTTAATATCTTAATAGGTTAAAAATCCATTTTTTGTGGGCGCGCTGTGGCTTCTCTGACCATTTTCCTAATTTATACGTTGATTTCAGTACAATTAAAGATATTGTAACGTTTTTTTTTGTTAACCGAATATTCTAAAGCTAAGAGCAAAAATAATGCTTAAAAATTCTTTAAAACACAATTTTTTGGAAAACCCCGATTTTTTTAACCAGAGTTTGCATTATTATTGCGTTTTAGTCTTGGAACCATTTTAACCTATATGGAAAAAGAAACATAACCTTTAAGTATTTTTAATTAGGCTCAAATGGAGGTACAAAGCGAAAAAATAAAATAAAGACAAACAGAAAGAAAACGATTTTACAATTATTTCCATTTAATAAACAATTCGAAATTCTTTAAAAAATTTTATGTTTATCCCAGGAAGCTGAAAATATCTCATTTCTCAGGAATGTGACTATGTGGAGTACACGGAAACCCATTAAAAGCGGAAAAAGTAATTAAAGCGAAAGCTCTACTAATTTATAGGCCACCCTTGGCGAAATTTACATTTTCACTAAAACCGAAATTCAATTCTAAAATATTTCATGTTGGTCCTAAGACGTTAGAAATTCCCTATATGTCTCCAAAGTCAAAATCCGATACACGATAAATCCTCTAAAAAGAAAGAAAAAATGAGAAAAAATCTCTGTTCCCCCTTTTCCTGAATCGATGAAAAAATTTCGAACGTCGCCTAAACATGCGTTGAACTTCAAAATGGGGACCCAATATCAACATTTTTGACACAGAAGACAAATAAGTTGATGTAAGTTGATTAAACTATTCACGTTGTTAAGGCAGTTATTAACCGGTTTTAACTTTTTTTTAAATGAAAGCTAATAAAATTCCGCATTGGACTGTGATAGCCGATATTTACATTTATAATTTATAGACAGGTAGAGGTTTCTAGTTTAATTATTAAAAGTTAATACATAATTGATCATTTTAAAAGCAATTCTTATAAACAAACAGACATATCAGGTATTTTCGACTGGAGGTGCAAACTTTATTTTTTCGATGCAATTAATTGTAAATAACTAACGTTTAAACGAATTGTTTACAATAATGAATTGTTTACTGTTATCAACGTGTTTTCAAAAATTAACAAGCTAGTTATTTACAGTTGATTGCACCAAAAAAGTCAAGTTTGTGCCTCCAGAAATAGCCAAATAGTGCATCTGTTAATCAAGGTAGTTCAAACATTTATTAATTTTTATTCTGTCGCAAAATATTGGACTGAGGTTTTATTTTTAAGTAATATGTGATCAAAACCATAGAAAAAAGTTTATTTCATCAGAAATAGCTGATATGGATATTTGTCAATAAAAATTGCTTTCAAAATAAAATTATGTATGAACTCTTATTAATTCAACTAGAAAACTCTTTTTATTCGTAATTTGTTCAAATTTAGTGCGAATCAAGTGTCGAATCGCCGCCAAAATTTAATTTTAAATTAAATTTATTCTGAAAAAAGATCTAATCTCGTGGCTCAACTGGGAATCGAACCACAGAACTTCCGATTGCCGGTAGGGTGCTTTCCCATCAAGCTATTAGAGAGATCGATAGAAAATTTTTTAGAAATAGACGCTATTTCAAGCCGGGTGTTAGATTTTATGATACGAATAATTTAATAGAACCTGTATTATCATCAGAGATACTTGTCAAATAACAGAAAATACTTAACGCCATTGTAGCCTCGATGGATTTTTTTAAAAATTTCAAACCTAATTTTTTTCCGGCAAAACATCTACTCTTTTCGCTCCACACGCAATCGAACTACAGAACTTCCGACTGACGATCATGTGCTGTCCCATTAAGCTATTGGAAAGATCAAAATAAGTCATTGCAGACTTAAATGATTTCTGTTATTTGAAGAGTATATCTGATGATAATAAAGATTCTATTGAATTAAATGCTTCATAAAATGTAACACTCGGCTTAAGAAACCATGTATTTGTAAAAAAAGATTATTCTTTCGATCTCTATAGTAGCTTCATGGAAAAGCATCCTACCGGCAGTCTGGAAGTTCTGTGGTTCGATTCCCAGTAGAGCGATTAGAGCAGATCTTTTGTCAGAAAAAAAAAAATAATAATATTATTAGTGGAATTGCCTATTTTCAATTTTAGAAAGCAGAGAGGTGAAGCAAGTACGGTATGAAAGGAAAAGGGATGCTCGCAGATCTGTTGAAAGCGGTACTATCATTTGATATCTACACGAGCAGCTATGGTTTAAGGGATGACCGGGACGATGTAGGAGCGGTACGTTTTCTCGTTTGTTGCCACCGTCAGGATGTTATTTGTCCCGGATACCCCATGGGACTACGTAACGTACAACCGTACAAGTACAGTCACGTGTATGTCCTTCCTTTCGCCCAGGGCCGTCTTTGATTCCTCTGTGGTTTCTGAGATTACTGTGTGCAATTCTCATCCCCTCGGTGAAAAGAAAAACCCCCTTAGGAGCAATAAAAACTATCACAGAACTATGCAAAGCCACAGATGTGTCTTCCAGATGGCAATAGATCCTCCTGACCTACAAAAGAACTATCATAAATATTTTTCGCGTGAGCCGGGCTTGAACTCGCGACACTATTGACACTCTTTGCCACTTTTTTTCGCCATATCATTATTTTGACAAAAATACCATTAGTGTCATTTCAAAAATCTAAAATTTAAAGGATTTCATGTTTTATGAGATTTTTAAATACAGTTAAACCTAGATTTAGTGATCCTCCATTTTATACTTCTGAGAATTGACGCCGCGTGGTGGGGATAGGTAAGAGGAGCTTCGGGAGGATATGCGGTGCTCACTCAAACGTCAGAAAAAAAGAGAGAAGAACAAGAAAAAAAAGGGGGCACAAAATAGTTCCAAGACTCTGGATTTAATGTCATGCTCAGTCCCAAAATTGACATAAAATGCTTTTTTGACTGTATTTCAAGAGATTTTAACGATTTCAAAATTTTTAAAGACATTTTCAGGGATATTGCAAAAGGAATAAAGTCGGTCATATGGGGTAAAGTTGCTCACAAATAAATTCACAATGCAATAAATTTAAAAATAAAGTTGAACAAATACGAAATAAAACAATCGATAACTTTTTTTTGCCCGAGGAAATTGGCTATCGAATTTTAAAATGTAAATCAGAAGGTGAGCCATGTCACCCCGTTTTGCTGTCCTATTTAAAATTTCATGATAATTTAAGAAATTCAGAAGTATTTTAAGAGATTGAGAAACTAAGAAACAAAACTTTCTGGAACCAAAAGAACTCTTTTCTGGGATATGCATGAAAATCTGATTTAATCAAATAAATTTATGGTGATTCAGAAAAATATTTGATTAAGCTAACGAAATTTTTTGATCGCTTCAACGAAATCTTTTGGTAGATGAAGTATTTTGTAGATTTAGGCAACGAATTTAATTAGGCTAAGTAAATAATTTGTAGTTTGTATAATGACCATGTTCTATGGCTGAACCAACAACAATTTTGTTGATTTAGAAACATCTTTTTCTCATTCTAGGGATCTGACTAAACCTACGTGATTTCATAGTATTTGAGATTTTTTAAATTTACGGAATTTTAAAAAGTATCCAAGACTTAATGTGGTTTCCTGGGGTCTCAAAGGATTTCAAATATATAAACATTTTTAAACGATATTTGGGAAACCGAAATGTGTTACGATATTATGAAAAATCTTTAGTGATTTCACAACATTTTAGGATCTTTATAAAATTTTATGTTTATAAAGAATATACTGAATCTTTTTAAATGATTCAATACATTTTTATGATATTGAAAAAAAATTGATTAGGATTATATAAAACTTTAAGAGATTTAATGGTTGCTAAGGAATTTCAAATGATTTGTGTAAGATTTCAGAAGATTAAAAGATTGCAGTGAATTTTACAATATTTAAAAGATTGATTTAATTTCAAAACAATAAAAAGATTCCATTAGATTGTAACGAATTTTAATTGAAGAAAATATTAAAAATATCAAGGTATTTCAAAGGGCCTTATAAGGTTTTGTGGCATATAAGAGGCTGACAATGGGTTTATAATTGTTTACGGAATTTCTGAAATTACCAAAAATGTTAAGGAACCTGTCTTATCATCAGAGAATAACAGAAATTTGTTACGTCTTTTCAGACAAGATGGAGTTATGAATTAAAATATTTTCAAATTAAAATTAAAAACTTAATTTATACATTATTTTTAAATTATAGTTTCATATAGCTTGAAAAAACATTAAGAATTTCAGTTATTCTCTAATGATAATACAGATTCCTTAAAAAATTTGACTTGTAACACCCAACAAAATAATACGTGTATTTATGAAAAGTAGCTTAAGGGGAAATCACCCGACCGGCAATCGAAAGTTCTATGGTTCGATTCTAGGCGAAGTGAATGGAAGACCTTTTTCAGTAAAAAATTAATTTAGAAGAATTATTAAGCATTTTAAAATGATAGAAGGGTTTTTATTCAATTTTGGCGGTTACTATAGATTTCGCAAGATTTAAGGGATTCCAACGGATTTTAGGGAGCTTAAGGTACATTGAAAAAAATTTCCATGGAATGAAAGAGATTAAAAACTTTTATGGACGTTCCGAGAAGTACCAAAAAAATCTGGTCGATTGAATCAAAATTTCAGTATAATTAGCTCCTTTTCCAGCTCTATTTGCATCGAAAAAATCCACCTATTTGTTCCGAAATTTGGGAACCAGTAGTTACAGCAAATTTTTTTAGGATTCTCATATTTTCGAAGGAATTAAAAAAAAACTTTACCTGTCTCAAAGACAAAAGGTTCTTTGATAACTAATGTTCTTAAATAATGTACATTTCTTCAGTATAAAACTTTCGACTTTGACAATTTGTTTATTTGATTGCAAAAATTTTTTTTTATTTATATCTTATAATATTATTAAACAATTTTGAATCAAACATTCTCTAAAATTCTATTGATTCTCATTGAAAGAGTTTCAGAATCTGAAATATAATAAAATTACATTCCAAAGTGAAAAATATTAAATTGAAAACATTCAGACAGAAACAATTATAAATTTGGACACTAATAATTGCTTGGTTTCGAATTAAAACTGATCAAAAGTTAGGATTTGGGAAGTAATCTCAGTTACAAGATTTGAATTTGCAAACCTACAAATATAACGAGATTTCAAAACTTTCAAGGATCTTGAAAAAATTTAGAAAATCTTTGAAGGATTTTAACGGAAAGTGTCAACTTTGTTGTTAAAAATAGAAAGAAGCATAATTCTTTGGGCTAGTTTTCTTTAAGTTAAAAATTGTTTTTAATCCTAATAATTTTAATGTGCATAATTCCTAAAAATAGAACCAAGAATCGTACGAATAAATTTGAATAACCAACATTAAATGTTCCTATTTTAATTTAAAAAAGATGAAAATTTTTCTAAAAAAGAAAAGAAGTCTTTTTGGACAACAAAAAAAGAGAAAATAAATATGAGAAGACAACCAATCAAATTCCCTTCCGTTTCTTTTTTTATTTCTTTCTTATTTTTATTATTATTAAATCACAAGAAAAAATGTAAAAAATAATGAAAATGATGAAAAAATTGATGAAAATAAAAATAAAAAAAAATTTCGTTCATATTTTTATTTTGGTCCAAAAATAATTCTTTTTCTTTTCTTTTTCAGAAAATCTTCATCCTTTTCAAATTGCAGTAGAAACGTTTAATGGTTGATGTCGAAATTTGATTGTTTGATTCTTGGTTTTATTTTCGTATTTTGTGCACATTGATTTGATTATTGGACGTTAAATAGGATTTTAAATTTTATTTTAATCACATTTAAATTTAGTTAATCTGAATAATTTTGAGAATACATCAGGATTTGACAAAAACTATCCGTTAGGTATATAGTCCTGAATTAAATCATGCTGAAGCGAAATCTCCAACTATTAGAAAAAAGAAATAATTTCCAATTGTCTATAGATGTCAAAAACCCAAATGATTTTTTAAAAATTATTTCTTTTAATTTAAAAATATACCATAAGGGATGGTTCTAATCATTTCTGATTCTTTTATAGCTTCAAATGAAAACATATATTTTAAAATAAATATAATTTTCGACTGTTTTTTACAATTTTCAACATAAGCATTTTTGAGGCGACTGAATTCTTCCAGAGTTAAATTTAAAGAAAATCTAAACGTCTTCTTTCGTTTATAAAAAGTCTTTTTTTGGACCGTCCTGTGGTGCATTTAGTATACAAGTTAATACACAAGTACAATGTACATAAACACATACTTTTATACACGTGTAGAGAAGAGACACATTGAGCCAAATTCCCCGTGTCGTTTCTGGTATCCATGGGGTAACATTGGCCGACGCCCTCCCAGCTACGGGGTAATATTTAATTTCTTGCCCGACTGATTTCCTTCTCTGCTCCTCTCTTCTCGTGCATGCCAATCCCTGTGGACCACAATGTACTTCTGTATGGAATGTATGCGACATGATAAAACACCGAACAAATGGCTTTTCGGATGGTAGCATTTTTTACGGGAGAACAAATTTCTCTAAGCTAATTTATGGCAACGTTTTTATCAGTTTTTATAGCATTATAGCTACATTATTCTATAAGAGGGAATAAATAAGCAACTCGTGAAATCTGTAATAGTTAAAAACTACTTATTAAAAGAGTACTAAATATTTAACTAATTGCTTTAGTTAATTCTGGTCAATGGCGATGATCATCCCTTCAATGTACTTCCCTTTGGAAGCCTAATCATCAGTCTAGAAATCATTTTTCCTTCAGAAACACTCCTTGAAGACACCTTTCGGAATGACTAACAGCTGCTTTCTTATATCCTGTTTTATTTCCTCTTCACTGTTAGAAATTTTTGGAAAATTCCAAAACATTTAAGGTACGAAATGACATAATATTTACGACATTGGGTTGCTGGAAACGAAATTCAGTAACTTTTATAGCAAATTTACTAAAGTTTTATTTGACTTCAGGAATGGTTTCTGGAAATCACAAATAGATTCCTTCAATTCTGAGAACCATTTTCTTTGAGACAGGAAAAAGTCAGGGATTTAAAGAACATAACTCGTGTAAAAGTGATAGAATTTGTATAACTTTAAACTGCAAAGTAAAAAACTTTTTAATTGTTTCAATTTTAATTTGAAACAGTTTTATTGCGTTTATAAAAGATTCTAGGTTAAACATGTTACACGTTGAACATTCTGATTTATGCATATTAAAATGGTCAGGGAAAATAAAAAATTGGTCGGTAAGAAATTAGAGAAAATTAAAAATAAAATTTTTCGGTAACCCTGGTATAATATTCTTGTTAGTCATTTCTTTGCCTTTTATATATATATATATATATATATTTGCGGTTCTTCCTCCACAAGATTACCTTTTTAGTTCTAAATTTCTTTATTTTATTTTTTTTAAAGTTTAAGAATTTTGTTCAAAAGACATCCTTTTTGTTTAAAAATTCGTCTTTTAGGTTTGCCAATTCAATAGTTTCATAGAAAATTAAATAATTCTTTCTTAAAACTCGTGTTTTGATGCTAAAACTGAAACTAAAGTCTTGTTTAAAGATTTTAAAATTGTTTCAATATACTGGTCAGGTTATAAATAATAATATTATGAATTTATGTAATAATAATTACCACACATTCTAAAGCGACAGAAAATCAGTCTACGCAGGGTTCGAATCCCACCCGACCTAGAGGATCTTTTTTTAAGATTTCGTAATATATATTAATACATAAAATTGTAATATTGTTATTACAAACTGATCATTAAATAAAAAAATTTAATATTTTTAATGATTAAATTTACCTCGTCTAATCTATAACATCAGAAATTAAAATCTTTTATGGTTTGAAATTAAATTATTTCTCAAAAATTTATCTTTTCATTTCCAAAATCCATCTATTTTACTAGAAATTGCATCTTTCTTCAACAAAAACCTAACAGTTTGGTTTAAAATTCAAGAATTTGTTTAATAACTCTTTTTTGTTGTTAAAAATTAAACTTTGTTGTACTTTCGGGTTAAAAATTTAAGTATAATCTTCACAGAAAATTTTGTTCTTGTTCGAAACTCATATTTTGATGCTAAAAATTAAGCCTAGCGTAAGGTGGTTCCAAGCAATTTTGTAGATATAATTCAAGCGAAAATTTTCGTCAAGGAAAATGTTATAATAGCTTGTGCTCTTTAAAAAAAAATATAATATAAATAAAATGTTTAACACTGTTATAACAAGAGTGTCCAGCAAATTTTTAAATATTCTTTTTTTGGAAGAACAACTTTTTTGTTATTATTTTTTTTTGTCTTGCATAGTTCCACCGCCAAATAAAATTGTTTATTTCTTATTAGTTTTGTTCAATCAAAATTTGAATTGTCGATTATCCAGAAAAATTCAGGAAGTTATTAAAATACTTCTGTAGAGTTCAAAATTCAGCGTTTTTCTTCTTTTAGCTTTTTTCATATCGTGCGCCTTTTGGCTTAAATTATTCATTATAATTTTTTGGGGGGATTTTGAAAATGCTATACATTCAATAATTTTCTTTTCATTAAAAAAAGTCATTAAGATAAATGTTCGCATTTTTTAGTACTAATAATATCCATACAGAGGATTTTTAAATTAGGAAAAAAAGTGGTGTACAAGATTTTCCAAATGCAATCACGTTTGGAATTTTTCTCCAAAATAGCTGGCTAATGAACTTGACTTTTAGTTCAGTACACTGAAAGATTATATCAAAGCCATAAATTTAGATTTTTGAGTAATTTGAATCCAGTTGAAGTTAATTGTGAATTTTGATTAAAAGACAAAAAAAAACACTTTTTTCGGTCTCAGAAAACCGGACGAGAGGTCTAAAATTAATTAATTTAGTTTAATTCATGAATAAATACTAATATTCAGAATTTGAGGCAGATCTAACCTAATTTTTTGGTTCTTGAATTTAATTTAATGTCTTAATATTTTATATTTTTTTAAGGATTCTGTATTATCATCAGAGAATAACATAAACTCTTAACGCCTTTTCAGACTACATAAGGCTATGAATTATAGAAAATTGTAACTTCCGGTTATGGGTCGGGTGATTTTCCCTTAAGCTACTAGAAAGAACGAAATAAGAATCCTTTTTTAGAAATAGAAACTTTATTTTTCCAGGTGCTTTGTATTCAAATTTTTCAAGGAAGCTATATTATCATCAGAGAATAACAAAGTCTTTAATCTTTTCAGACTAGGCAAAATAATGCATGTATTTCTGTAAGAGAATTCTTTTTTCTATTTCTCGAGTAGCTTAAGGGGAAAGCATCCTACCGGTAATCGGAAGGTCTGTAGTTCAATTCCCAGAGAACCGAAGGACAATATCATTTTTTAGAAAAAATGTGATTTAAAAATATTTTTTGTGACTGTTTTGTTTGGTCACTTTATTTAAATTAATGGTAGATTTAACCTAGGTCTGATGCGCGCTTATCATTGAAGAAGAGTATTAATATATATATATATATATAAATCTCGTTTCACGATGTTTGTCGCCACTAAACTCTGAAACTACTTAACCGATCTTAATGAAATTTTGTGCACTGTATGTAATTTGATCCAACTTAAAGGATAGGATACTTTTTGGCTCGATAAAGTACCTCAATATTTTGTTATTGGAAATTAGATGTTTTTATTTGTAACTTCCATAAGTTTCTAACAGATAGCGGTGTCAGTTTATTGGCCGACACTTTAACATTTTACGTTATCTAGGTTGGATCAGCAACCAATAGATGGCGCCATGTTTCTATTTCTCTTAGCTACAATCTATTTTACGTCACATGTATTTTCTAGATTCTAGCCACAGCAACGCGAGGCCGGGTCTTCTAGAGTTTAAAAAATTTTTTAAACTTTATTTCCAGAAACGAGCTTTATCGCGATAAGTTAACTATCGTTATAAAAATGGCGTAAATCGACAACAAGCGGCTATAATAACATTTAGGCCTGCTTGTTCTAGTAGAATTATCTAACCAACCGAAACATTTTAATTTATCTTTCATTTTCATTCTACAAATTATGTGAGAGGATTCATATTGTGGACATATCTCTGACATCCAGGCACGTGCCGGGATTTACTTTTTCGTTATTATAGGAATTGTAGAGCGCGAAAACGGCAAAGTGATGTCAGATCGATAAGAAAAAAAGCACGGGAGGAAAAGGCTGGAAGGATAAAGGGTGATTCGAGTGACGGAAAGCTGAGAAAGTGTGGACGAGGGCTGATACCCAGACTGTCAGGTACTCATTATTTCTACTTGGCTGGACTTTGAAAAACTCTTTTCATCCCTCTAAGAAGCGCTAAGCTTAAAATCCAAGTCTTTACTCAGAAAATTGTTTCAATTACTGCCAAGGTTACCTATATACAAATTTTATCTCTGCAAATAAAAACTAGAAAAGCTCACAAAATTTACCAGCTCTAGAAAAATGAAAGAAAAATATGTCGATACTCAATAAAAACAGAGAAATACTAAATCCCAATATGTCCTCGTTTTACTTCATTTAATTTTTTAATCTTCTATTACTTATTTTGAAAAATCCAGCGAAACACCTAAAATCCAGAATTTTGACCCAATTTCCTAATTTTGTCGTTTTCCATGCCAGAATTCCATTTACTTTTCAGAAATCTTGAATAAAAATGTAAGAAATGAAACAACAATACACTTCAAAAAAGATTCTTTTTTAACATTTTATATCAAACGTTCCATAAGGAAGATACATTTTTTACAAAGATTTTGTTCAACGAAAAGTATAATAGTTTATATTTCAACCATAATTTTTTTTTCTTAATTAAAACTCCATTTGATTTATCCAAATAAGACGAATTTTTAGCAAATTTGATGATTTTTCAAACAAATTGTCGAATGTTTAAGCAAAAAGATGAATTTTCTACAAAATAGTTGATTTTTCATTTTAAAAGCAAGGATTTTTATTAAACGAAGGTAATTATTAACCAGATATTTCAATTATCAACCAAATAGTTTAATTTTTCATAAATTGTCAAATTTTCAAGCCAAAAAGACAAATTTTCAGCGAAAAAAATTTAATTTATAACTAATAATATAAATTGTTATATAAAAAAAACTGAATAACCGGATATTTCAATGATTTCCCAACTAGCTGAATTTTTATTAAATTGTTACATTTTCAAGTCAATTAGAGGAGATTTTTACAAAGAATTTTGATCATTCTGAAAGTATCAATTTTCAATAAAAAGATCATTTTGATGAAAAAATATAGAATTTTCACGAAATAAATCTCCAACGAAGAAAGATTTTTCAGTCGAGAAAGGAAAAAAATTTCAAACAAAATGTGGAACTTTTAAATCAAAAAGATGAAATTTTCTCGAACAAAGTTAAGTTTTCAATAAACTATTGAAATTTTAAAACAAAGGAGGTAAATCTTCATACCAGAAGGATTGTTTAATGACGAAAGAAAAAAAAATCAACTAATTTGTTGAATTGAATTTCAAAGCCCTGGTTAAAAAACAAATGGTTGAATTTTGTACTAAAATATTTTAATTTTTGATTATAAAAGATGCAAATTCAACAATATTTTTAATATTCCCTATTTTTTATAAAAAAAATGTTTTATTGAGAAAAATTTGTTTTCGAAGCCAAAATTTTTGAAAAAAAAAACATTTTTCGGAAAATATCAATTTTTAGAAATAATCCTAATAATCCAATTTTCGGAAAAACAAATAAATATTCCACTTAAAAATGAAATTTGTAAGAAAAGAAAGTTGAAACGTTTATCTAAGTTTCTATTAATTTAATTTACAATTAAGTGAAAAATTAAAAAAGGGAAGTAAATAAGAATTTTTTCTCATTTTATTGCTCTTAATATTTGAAATAAGATACATTAAACGCATTATCAGATATAAATATGTAAGTTGTTATTGAAAAAAACAAAATTGTAAATCGAAAAAAGGATGCAAAAATACACTGCATATATTTACCGTATTTTAATGTATAATTAATTTAAAGTCAGATTTTATACATCTTAGTTTTAAAAGCTTGTAAACTTCGTTTAAAAAAAATCCTTTTGTTCAAATTTTGTGAGTAATAATTTTTTACAGTTTTTGAATACCATAATATTTTTTAGCAAGCAAACAAAAAATTTTGAATACCTAAAAATTTCAACAAATGTAATATTTAAAAAAAAAATTAAACGTCTCAGAAAACAAAAATAGAAAAAGTATATCGATTTTTCAGAGTTATTTTTATTATTTTAAAATGATTTATTTCTAAAGAACTTACATAAATATTTAAAACTTCTCAGGGCTCTGTGCTAGAAAATTTGCTTTAAAAAAAATTGAGGAGAATAAGGAATCTAAATCTATCTACTGATAATAATACATTTTTAAAAATTCAAACATTAGCATTTTTAAATTTTGTTGCTTATCTAATTTTAAATATTTGATCTTCCTGAACAAAGTGTTCAAAATTTACAAGATATCTATATGATATAAAAATATTTTATAACTTAGCAAAGTCCCCTTCCATACCCCCTTTTTGAATACCTTTTTTCTTCTTTTTTAATCTGAAATGTCTTGAAAGATAAAGGAAACACAAAAGGGTAAAAGAAACAGTAATTAAATAAGAATTATGATAAACATAATGGTAAACGTTCGGATGAAAAATGTAGAGAACGATTATGAGAATGGTTTGGAACGTGACATGAAAGTCAGCTGCAATTGCACTTCCGTTTTGGTTGGATAGCAGGAAGAAATTGGAGAATGATATCCGAAGTCACGTCCACGCACGAAATCGTGGCGTATGCAAAATTGTGGCAAAAAGTACGAAAACGACGAGAGGAACACACACGTCGCGTTGCTCGACGCTGTTATGCGAAACACGTTTGTCCCCGTGGAAGATAAGCACCGAAAGCATGTCCTAAATGGATGCAAAAGTCCAGATCTGCAATATGTGTCGAGGAAAAATGCTAAAACTATGGATGCCTCTCTGTTCGAAATTCACCTTATAATCGTTCCCTTTCCTACTCCTTTTTTATGACTATTCTTCTCCTTCTCCATGATTCCTAACCTCTCAGTTTCCCTACTTGGCCTACCTTCCATTAATGGTCCGCTCCTTACTTTTATTTTCACTTACAATCCTTTGCCTTACTTTTATTTTCACTTACAATCCTTTGCCTTACTTATACCTTCTCTAGTTATACTCTCCCCACCTCTTCTACTTCTCCATTTACTTCCTGACCAATAATTTCTCTCCACCTTCTCATTCGCACATTCTCACTACCGCTCTAAAAACCGCGCTCTCCTCATTTCCATTATTTTTGTTTTTAAACACACGCTCACTTTCCTAACTACACCTTACCTCATTTATCACCAAATCTCTTACTTCTCCCTCTCGGATTCATCTATCCTCACTTCGCCTACTATCGTTCCCCTACTCAACCTTACTTTTCTACTACGCGTCTAAATACTTTCCCACCCACACTTCAACTCAATTTACTACTTCCTCTCCCACATTTCGGTTCATTTACCCTACTTAGGCTCACCTCGTTTCCTCTACGTTCCATCTCCTACTTATTCTCACTGCCCGAATAGCGCTGCTCACATTTCCCAACCTTTCTCCACTTTCCCTTCCATCACTTCTGCTCAACACCTCTTCTTTTACCTTTTCTAATTATCTTTCACTTGCTTTGCCTACTTTCTCAGCCTATGTTAACTTGCATATTCTACTTCACCTCCACTCACTTCTTCTACATCCCTTGCTTACAAAGCAGTAGTTTTGTAATCATCATCACTTCCCTACTACTTCTCCTTTCACTTCTCTACTACTGCTCCCTTCACTTCTCTACTACTGCTTCCTACACTTCCTCACCTTTCCCTTACTTCCTCTCTCATTGTTTACCTTCTATTTCCCTACTTCTCCATTCTCTAATTCCCCTCTTCTTGCTTCCCTTCCTTCAATACTAAAATATCCAAAAACATTTTCAAATTCATAATTTGAGGTATAATTTCCGGTATTTTTTTAGTTTTTCGGGGAAATTTATGCCCTTCAATTCTCGTTCTACGTGTAAACCTCAAAAAGACTTTAAAAAAGGATGAGGGGAGAAGTAGGGAGGGTGAGCGGAAATGAGAGTCGGCAAGTAGGGAACTGAGATAAAGTCTGGTTGGTGAAGTTAGGGGAATTGAAATAGGAAAGTGAGGATGAGTAGAGGAGGTGGTAGTAGGGGAAGTTAAGAGAGGAAAATTAGAGTTTGAAGAAGTAGGGAACCGATGGGAAACGAAGATTTGAGATATGTCTGTCGCAACTTATTTTTTATCAACAAATTTAAAATATTTTTCAAATTTTTTAATGGTTTTGAATCTTTTAAAAACTTCTCAACTTCCTACATACATTTTTAAATTATTTCAATTTTTTGAGGAATTTAAGGAAAATTCTACGCAAAAATAAAAAATTTTGCCGAAAATCTTCCATTTGGTTTTTTTTCTCGACAATTTTGGACAACTTTTGAAATTTGTAGACATATCCTTGAATATTCTCTGAAAATTAATTTTAAAAAATTAAAATTTTCCCTGTAATGTTAGAGAAAATTGTTTTCTTTAAGTATAAGCAAATTTTCAAATCTAGAAATCTACCAGATTCTTCTTCGACATATTTCAAAATCTTTAAAAATCGAAACTAAAAAAAACCACTAAACTTCAAATAGATATTTTTAAAAAAATGTGACGGTTGATATTTCAATTTAAAAAGATTTTTAATTTTAATCAAAATCAGTTGAAATCACCTAAAAAATACAATTTTTGAATCAAATACTTGAATCCGCAACATGAAAAGACTAATTTTTAACTAGTTGTATTGTACAATGAAGGTTAAATTTTTGAAGCTAAAAATATGAATTTATAACAAAAAATTTCATTAGAAACCAAATTCTTGAATTCTCAATCTAGAACATGCATTTTTTGCCACGAGGATCAATTTCTATCAAAAAGGACGGATTTTCCATTAGAGTAATTAACTTTTCACCAAACAAGTGATTTTTTAACAAATTTTGTTATGTTTTGTTATGTGCCCTAGGTTCCGTAAAAAAATTCAAATAGTTTTTAAAGATTTCAGACATGTCCAAAAGTAGCTAGAAAAACTTCAAGAAATTGTTTTCATTTGATAATTTACAAAATTAATGAAAAATTTAAGACAGCTTGGAAGATATTAAGGGCTTTTTGGCACTTGGAAAAATAAAAAAAAGTTGATAAATTTTCTGGAGTCTTTTAATATTAAAAGAAATGAAAAGTCATTGTACATTCGCCTGGAAATCTTAGGGAAATTTATTTATTCTATTGAAACCTCTTAAAATGTCTGAAAAGCTTGAAATATTTGATTTGAAATTTTCAAAAATCTATGTTTTGTTTTAAGTTTCTTGAAATTTTCTAAATTTAAAATGAATTTGAACTTTTTTAAAAGCTTATTTTTATTTTTTTTAAACAAATCGTTTTAAATTATACAAATTTTTAATAAATTTTGAACACATTCTGCAAAATTTAATAATTTGCTCAAGGTCTTCCAGATTCTATTTTGTAAATTTGAGAAATATTTCGGAATTCTTTGAACTATTTTAAAAAAATATCTTAAAATAAATTGGTTTGAACAAACAATTATTTTAAATTTTACCAGAATTCTAAAGACAATTTTTTTATTTTCGTAAAAATTTTAAAAATTCATAGAAAGTTTGCTAATGTTTTCTTTAACATGTTCGAAAATTTACATTTCACTTTGAATTTTCTAAATCGTTTTAAGTTAAATATTATATTTTTGTATCGTTTGAGAACCTCTGAATATGACTTCGAATAATTCGATTTTTTCTACAATTTTATAATCTTGCAAAATTGAAAGTTTTAGCTTTAAAATATATTTTATATTATTTTCAGAAATTTGAGGAAATAGTTTGAATTATTTACAATTATTTGCTGAAAATTAATTTTTATAATATAAAATCCATGAAAAGTTTTGCGAATTTTATTTAAATGCGGCAAATATTTAAAAATGGTCTTTTGACAATTTTTCAAATCTTTTGCGCATATGTTTGAAAACCCTTTTAAATATTTTTTTTAAATTACTATTTTAATCTTGAAACCGTTTAAACTAATAAAAACACTTAAAACTTCAAATTAATTATAAATTTTCCAGAAATCTTGAGAAAATTCTGTTTTCTTAAAACCTCTTAAAATTTATTTAATTCAAAGGTTTCATAACTTTTTTAAAAGTTTTCTGCTTTATCAATAATTGCTATAAACATTCAGAAATAAATTTTATTAAGAGGTTGTAAATAGAATCCTTTTGTCATTTTTGAAACAGTTGGTCAAAAAGTTAAAAAATAGTGTTCTTGCCTTTATTATTAACGAATCATTTATGATTTTAATGTACTCTTTAGGAATTAAATTCTTAGAATTAGAATGCCTTATTTCGAAATTACGATTTACAAAAAAAATAGGCATTTAACAAGAATGAGTGCGAGATATTCAAAATTTCGTTCCACCAATTTTATTAGATAAGCTATAGAAAAGGAGCGATTTCAAAATTTCCGAAACAAACCACTTTTTCACAGATAGAATCAAAACATGAAGATTTTTTAGCAAAATTTTATTTTCTATCAAATAAAGAATTTAAAAAAAAATTCCTACATTTTCAACAATGGTTGAATTATAAACTAAAAATGATACGTTTTTAAACAAAAATGGAATCTTTAAATTTTCTATTTTCTATTTGCTTGAAACTTCTAAAATTTTTTTCAACTTCCTGATTTTTTCCAGGAATAACAGGTATTTAATTCTATTTATATATCGAAATTCAACAATTTGACTAGAAAATTATATTATTTAAAATGAAACAAAGAAAATTGTAAAGTTTAAAGTTTAGTTTTTTGTTTAGTTTTTAATAATTATTTTATAATTACTGATTTTTAATAATCAGTCAACTTTTTCTGATGATTAAGTTATTGTTTTTTTTTATTAAAAAAATTTCAAATTGAATGATTTAAATTGGAATATTTTATAGTGAAGTAATATTTGAAGAATAAATACCTTTGGTTATGAATATATTATTTTGAAGTTATTTCAAAAATGAAAATAATGTATAAAGTTTCAATCGAGGTTTTACATTTGTTTAACTGATAAGACATTTTCATTATAAAAGTAAAATTTATTTTTAAAAATCATGAATTAATTTATAATCACAGTTGATCAACTATAAATATTTATATCGAATAAAAATTGATTTAGGTTGGGCTCAGAGACGCTTAATTGTTAATTAAATGGACTCGTTTCGGTACTTTTTATCCAACTTGAATAGTTTGAAGCCTTTCAGGTTGCTTATTTAAAGGGCTAACTGGGACAAAGAATCCTGATGAGAATAAAAGCATTGCTCATTGGCGGGTTTTATAAGGACGAAAATATTTTGGGTGAGCGAGCAAAACATCCCGCCTTAATTAATCACTCGCTATATGGCATTCCTGAGACGCGTGGCAGTAATATCAGCCAACTTATCCGCGAGACACGTGTCATAGAATCCCATCAAACTTTCATCATGCCTTTCGAACTCGAGAAGAAAAACCTGAAGGGACTAAATTCTTATCCAGTCGGCGGACAAAAGAAATTATATTGTATACATAAAATACAAATTAAATAAAAAAATAAATAATGTAGTACATAAAATCAATTAGGGTTTTTCACATTAGAATGAAAGAATTCCCATTAAATTTGTTACATTGCTCGTAAATATAAATTATCTAAATTTTTCTTTCAGGTATGAAATAAACCTTACATCTAGGAGATCAACAAAAATTGTTGGTTCACAATCTATCATGAAGAATTTATGTGACAAAAATCATACTGAATTCTATAGTGATTATAGGGTCAACCACAAATTGCGTAAGATACGTAAAATACATGGATTTCAAAAACAAGAAATTTATGTTCCTTGAAATAAAGAATTTGCAACACTATTCATATATTTTCAACTAAATTGTTGAATTTTAAACGGAAAAGGATGCGTTTCCAACCAGAAAACGAATCGTTAAATTGACAGTTCAAAACTATATTTTCAAGAAAATATTCCAAAACTGGAATTGACAAATTTTTAGTTTAAAAAATTATTTAAATTTAATTTTGTTTAATTATTAAAAGATTGTAACAAAAAATATAATTTTCAACTAGTCGAATTCAAGCAACAAGCACGAATCTTTAAGTAACCAAAAAGTTAAAGGTTAACAAACAGGACTAATTATCGCCTAACTCAAAATATGAATTTTTTATAAAATATTGTTGAATTTTTATTTTGTAGAGGATACGTTTTTAACTAAAAATTAAATATTAAAATTTGTAACGATATTAAAACACGAAATTTTAACAAAATAGTTAAATTCTCGACTAAATAGATGATAGAAGATATACTTTTCAAACCAAAAATGGAATAATTAAATTCTTAGTTGAAAAAATATTATTTTCAACCAATTTTAAACAAATACTTGAATACTCAATAAAGAAGATCAACTTTCAACAAACTAGAATAAGTTTTTATCACATAGTTCAAATTTTTAACCGCACATTTTAAAGCCAGATTTTTATTTTCTATCATATAATGTATTTTTAATTAAAAAGATTAATTTTTTAGAAAATACAAAATAATTATTTATCAAATACTTTGAATTTTCAACTTGAAAATAATAAATTTCCAACCTAAAATGGATTAGTTTAAATTTCAGATCAGAAAATTTATCTTCAACCACACATGTGTAAGAAAAACTTTATTTTCTATCAAATAACGAATTTTCAAAAAAATTGATACATTTTCGAGAAAAGAAAAACAATGTTTCAATTAGTTAAATTTATTTAAAAACCTGATTAAAAAAAAATTTGAATCCTCATTCAAAAAAATGGACAAAATTCGACAAGTTTCAACCAAATGATTTAAGTTTTACCGAAAAAATATCAGTATTGAACCGAAAATGAAATCGTTAAATTTTCAGTTAAAAAAGCTACTTTTTAAGGAAATCCAAAGAACTTTTTAATTAATTTAGTCAATAGAAAAAAAAAATAGGAAAAAATAGTAGAATCGTCAACCAAAAAGTTTGATTTTCAACAATCAGGATTAATTTTTAATAAAACATGTATGAATTTTACACTGAATAGTTTCAATTTTCAACATAAAAAGAATAAATTTCAAGCATAAGATGACATTTTTCAAATTGAAGATAAGAATTATAATTTTGAACCAGAAAAAAAATTTCCACAATATAATTAAATTTTATACCAAATATTTGAATTTCTACCCTAAGACGATGAATTTTCTACCCAGAAGTTTATTTTTTATTGCAAAGTGAACTTTGAACCAAATTCGTGATGTTTCAAACGAACTGTTAAATTTTTAAAGAAAAAAGACAAGTTTTCAGCTAAAAATGGATTTATTTAACTTTAAGTTAAAACAACTATTTTCAAGAAAACAAAAAGTAAAGAGAGTACATTTTTAACCAAAGGGGTGAAATTTCCAACAAAAATGGGAATTTTGAAGAAAAAGATCATTTTCAATAAAAAAAAATACAATTTTAAATCAAATACTTTTATCTGCTTCTAAAGTGTTGAATTTTCTAGCCAAAAATATGAACTTTGTTCAAAAATATTAATTTTTCGCAAAAAAGTTAATATCCTACCAAATATTTGAATTTTCAAATAGAAGTTTAACCTTACATCAAAGAATACGAATTTTCAAATAATTTGTCGAATTTCCGACTAATGAAAAATACTTTATAACTAAAAATATCAATTTGCAACTAAAAGGTTAAGAAATATTTTTATTTTCAGTTAAAAAAATGAACTCTCAACCAAGAAAAAATTAATATTTCCAAAAATTGTTCAATTTCCAACCAAAGAAATGAATTTAATCAACAACGAAAATCCAAATTTAACCAAATGCTCGGCTTTTCAACTAAAAAAAAATTTTTAACCACATAGTGAAATTGATAACTAAAAGAGATAAATTTCCCTGCAGAATCAAAAAAATTAGGTTTTCATAATGAAAAATTTATTTTTTGCCCAGTAGTTTCATTTTCAACCAAAAATGTAAATTTTCGACAAAAAAGTTAATTTTCAACAAAAATTTTATGTTTCTACCACATTGTTGAGTTTCCAAACCAAAAAGATAAATTTTTCTACATAATGTTTCACGTTTCTAGCCGAAAAATGAATGACAAATAGTGTAATTTATGAGTAAAAAATGTAATTTTACAATATAATGGAAGTTAAATTTTCAGTAAAAAAATTAGTTCCCTACCAAAAAAAAAAGAAAAATTTTTGACAAGAAGGATTTACTTTTTAACGATAAGAGATAAGTTTTCATCTAAAAATGAACTCGCTTAATTACAATTTGAAAAATATAGTTTTCAAGATAGTAAAAAACGAATTTTCAATTGCTTGAACTCATAAAAAAAATTAACAAAAAATAGTTAAATCCGCAAACAAAAAGACGAATTTTCAACAAAATAAGAATTAATTTTCTATCAAAGAGTTGCATTTTCAACCAATAATTTGTAAACGCTTTCAACACAATTTAAAAGAAATAAAAAAATTATACTAAATCCTTTTTCCTCTCTAAAATAATTTAAATTTCAACGAATTTGTAAAAATTGATATAATTTCATTTATTTGATTTATTTTTCTTATCCGTAAACAAACTTTAAACAAAGTTAATGAATTTTTAATCAAATCAACTAATTTTCGACAACAAGGTATAAGTTTTTAACTAAAAATGGAATAATTAAATTTTCAATTGAAAAATCCAGTTTCTATGACAGAAAAAAAATGTTACAACTAATTGAATTCATCAATGATAATAAAACTAATTTTTAACAAAATAACTAAATTTTTAAGCAAATATTAAAATCTTCAAGCCAATCATTTAAGTGTATTGAAAAAGCATTGTCTTTTGAAGAATTAGTAATTTGCAATTTTCCATCAAAGTCAATATTTCTTCAATTGTAATTGTAAACACTTTCAAAAAAATAGTATAACCCAAGTTACAATTCTTGCTGCTAGATGGCTGCATGCTGCCCTTCTCTCAAAAGCGCCAAAAAAATTATTTAAAAAGTAATACTATGTCATTTCTTCCCCTCTAAAGTGATGAAAAATACCAACAAATTTGTCGAAATCGAACTAATTTTCTTTTTTTTTTACAAACATCCAATTTGCCAAGACAGCATGTAACGTAGCATTAACATAACGCGACGGGATGTCTCTCGTAAATTGCCGAAGCGTGTGCAACCTCACTGGAGGGGAAAATCTCGCGAAAAGGCATTAAGTGTTTGATATATAGTTCGGTGAAAATAGGTGGGTCGTCGTCGATGTCGTACACCAGAGGGAGTCGGATATTAAAATCGCCGGTGGGATTAAGAAGCAGGAGGCCGCCTAAGAACATTAATCACGCGCGTGTAAATGTTCCTCCTATCAATTCTGAAGCATGATCGACATTAGGGCTCGTCCATAAGCTACGCTACAAATTTTGAGC